>NC_083615.1:15302262-15432262 GCF_963584025.1 Labrus mixtus
TATAAATATACACATGTATTGTGTTGATCACTAAGATACATAACCAATACAAGATGGTCGCCCAACTGGGAAGTAACTGCGCATGTATCTGCATCACTGTGTGACACTCTGGAGGCTAATAATGCTTGTTGTAATCCATACAGCACACTCTGCTGGTTAAAGAGAACAGCTAGTGCATTACAATGAAACTTAAATGAAAGGTTATTTTACTGGTGAAGAAATCGAGTAATATCGGCGCACGTCTGCGATAAAATTAACCGATACCGATAGTCACTGGATACGCTAATATCGGCCAATACTATCAACTGGCCAATTAATCGGTCAGGCTCTAGAGATAACACAAAATTTGATTGGAGCATTGTGAAACTTGATCGTGTATCAAATTAAGGTGACTTTGAAGTCTGCAGGAAAGAGACTGGCAAGTGGCAACAAAGATTTATTTCTAATTTGTCATCATCAACATTAAGCACAAAGAAACATCTCAAACTATGATCACGCAGTGTCTCTCCAACTGTACTAAGAAGAAACCATATTTCTGGTACATTGGAAAAGAAACAAGCTCCGTATTTAAGCAGTTATGTTGTAGTCTGAAACACTGAGGAAGAAGATAGTCCCACACACAATCGATCAGATATCCTAGAGCAAACGTGTAAATCTCTCTGTTCAGGGGCGTTCTTCTTGTACTCGGGCCTGGTGGTGTTGGCTCTCCTCTTCGTCTACGGCTGCCTCCCGGAGACGAAGGGCCTGCAGCTGGAGGACATTGAGAACCTGTTCATGGGTCCGCTCTGCACATGTGGCGCCTCCTCACCCAACGACCGCCGCCAAGTCCACTACATCCGGGTAAAAGGAAACAACTACCTCCCCTCTGACAATGAGGCCTCTGATGTAGACTAGACTGGGACCATTTCTCTTTCTTCCTCCCTCCTTCTGGTTTGCCTTTGTGGTGAGGAAAAGGGAATGGTGCTGCCCCCTGGTGGCTGTGGTCAAACATGAACAAAAAAAAAAACTTGAGCTTTACGGGGACTTTAACTGACACTTTCCCCCGTGCTAAGGCGGCCCATCTGAGGTTTTTTATGTCTCATCTGGGGGTTTGGTGCTGTCTTTTGTATTATTTGGTGCACTTTCCTCTTTCCCATCATGCCCTCTGTCATCACAAAAAGGGAACATTTAAGCAAAACATTCCAGGGTGGAAAACATGGGTGAGCAGGGTTCATTTAAAGGCTTTATATGCGATTTTTCACACTTAAATATAATAGAAATAACTCTGTGAGTCATGACTGTCTACAATGGGTATAACACCCGAGTCCCACTGTCTGTGATGCTTTCCGAGTTTTCCGAGTCCTATCTTCAGTTTGTTTACATCGCCCGGACGGCTGGCCAGCTCATCCCCTCATGTATAAAAGTTGTTTAATTGAGGGACTAGAGAAAAGAAGAATAATATTCTGTACTCACTGCTTAACTGCGTTTCTAGATCACGGTCATTTCGGGTAAATTTACATGCAGTGTGAAGATACGAGCATAATAAAGATCGCTAGCATTAGCATGCTAACACAACAATGCACCGCAAATTGTTTTGGTTTCACACTGGTGCTCAAGGGCGACATCTGCTGGATCAAAAAATTGCATATAAAGCCTTTAAGAGTGTTGATTGATTAATTAACAACAAATTGATTCTCTGTATTTTAACAACGATCAAGATGACCTTTAGGAATCATTCTTCTTTACAAGCAGATCAAAGTCTTTTTTTTGTGTGACCTGGTTTCTGACTCACAATTTTCTCTTTTTTCTTTGTTTGTAACAAAATGAGATTTATATTCTTGGTTACTGTAAAGACCTTCTTGCATGATTTCAGTTAAAGCATCAATTCGTTGCATGATACCAAAAAATCTCTCTACAAAACTGATAAACCAGCAAGAATGTGTTTGTGACCTGGGGGTGTACTACGAAGCCAGATTAGAGCGTAATGCGGCTTTATTGGCCTTTGCAGGTGGTGCCGCGGGAGTGAAGCTGTGACGCGATGTTGTTATGAATGACTTCCAAAATCCACGATACTTTAGTCATTTATTCTACAAAACACAAGAAACTACAACTGCAGTTCCCACGTCATAAAATCAACTTGCGATCGTAGTGCACTTTAGTATGCCGTTCAACAGAAATGTTCTGCTCCCACGCTCACCCCTCCTATCTAAGCCTAAACCAGGTGAACAGGTGAGTGCGGCCCATTTAATCACTGCCATCACCACCAAATGTCCAGTGGACACACCCACCACCAGTAACAAGAAGGCCGTAAACAAATCAGTAAACAAACCATGAAACCAAAAACACATCAGCTCACATGTCTGGCTCCTACAGAGGGTAAACCCGGTCTGTCTGAACTGGCTTAAAGGTGTACCCCCCTTTTGGTTTTAAAATTATGCAGATTTTAGATCCACAATGTGGGCAGTATGGCTTAAGTCATTTGCATATCTGCACATGCTGTGAAACTCAAGTCAAAACACATTCCTGTTAAAACCACTAAGAAGGGCTTCATCTGTTAACCGGGCCGGTGTGAAACTAAAGGATCAAATGTGAGTCGCTGCTATTGTGTGTACAGTGGAAGACACTGCACTCTTTTTATGTGGGTTTGTATGTGGATAAAAGCAAGATTTGTAAATGTCTGAATACTGAATATTGCTAGAATAAGTTGCACAAATCTCCATTTTTTTTAGCACACTGCAGAACTCAGCCAATCACAGTATGGATCGATGGAGTCAGACAGTGTGTCCTATGTGACTGTAAGTACAGAGTTAAGGTGCCAAGTGTGCGTCTATATTTTTGTAACTATGCGTCCACAGTTCTTAATGTGACTTTTATATTTTTCATGTCCTTTTTTTCCCAGCTAAGAAACGATGACCCCTGAACAACTTTATGCAGAGCACCGATGTTAAATGTTATGAACTGAGTGTCGGTCTGATATCAAACATCCCTCCGGTACCAGGATGAGGATTAAAACATATTTATACATATAATTTGGGGAAAACTGACATTTTGGTAACTTTGGCTAACATAGCGCTCTCTATTAGCCCTGCACTTTAAATGATTGATGATTATTAACTTGAAAACTGTTACTGATGCTTTGGAGAGGTTATTAAATGATGGTACTGGATCTGAGCATTGACTGGAGTATTTTCTGATGCCCACGTTAGGCAGTATGAGAACATTTCTTTCTGCCACTTGCTTTTAAGTTGACCTAACAAGTGTACAAGCTTTCTTACAAACAATTCTGGTTCACACTCTGCTGGGGGTTCAGTGCCTTGCTCACGGGTACCTCGGCAGTACTCGGGAAGTCCCCTTGCACCTCTCCAACTACGAGACCAACTTCCAAGTTTTTTTTTGGTCCACACCGGCACTTGAACCGACAACCCTCCAGTTCCCAACCGAAGTCCCTACAAACCCTGCTACTGCCACTCCAAAAATGAAGTGTTCTAATGCAGTCTTGTTTTGATGAAAGTGTACACTACGATTTCTGATGCATGTTTTATTGAAAAACGATGGGCCTAATTCACTAATGTTTGTCTTAAAATCTTGAATACGATAATAAGACAAGTCTTCTCTCAGATATATAAGGGGGTGTACTGGAGCCACAGACATTTTCACACCTGTTTTCCTCAATTGCTGAAAGTCAATTTCCTTGAAAGTCAAAGAGTTTGAAAACTAGGGTGTTGCCAAATCTGCTGTATTTATCTCTTTACCATATAACATTGAAGAACCCTTAAGCCAACCTGTATATAAATATTAAGTTTACTTTTTGAATGTGGAGTTTTTGCATTGAATTATTTTGTTTTGCATGTAATTAAGTTGCTCTTTTTCTGCATGTTTTCCTCTGTGTGCTTGCTTGTCTTTGTATTTTGCTTTTTAAAAGGCAAAGGGGGGTTGTCATGTGACCTAAAGCTCAGCTCTGAAGTGGGAATCACCATTAAATGTGACTAGTGTTTTCAGTCAGAGCCTCGTGTAAAGGCCAGGATGAACAGCTCAGTCTGCCTCGTTTACTGGCTTCATTTGAAAGAAACCGTCTTCTTTGTCCCCTAAATGTACTGCAACAGTCTGGACTTATGAAGGTAGATATGTTGCAAAATGTGAGAGCTTGTAGAATGAGATGTGAGCTTGTAGAATGACGTGAGCTTGTAGAATGAGATGTGAGAGCTTGTAGAATGACGTGAGAGCTTGTAGAATGAGATGTGAGCTTGTAGAATGACATGTGAGAGCTTGTAGAATGACATGTGAGAGCTTGTAGAATGAGATGTGAGCTTGTAAAATGTGATGTGAGAGCTTGTAGAATGAGATGTGAGAGCTTGTAGAATGTGATGTGAGAGCTTGAAGGAAAAAAAAGTTAACTTGTATGTAAAAATCATAATTTACTCAGATTTATTTAAAATAACTTGTGCCTATTATCTTTTACAACCACAACTCTCCAATTACAACTTCTCAAATCTGCAGCTACAACTGCACAAACTACTTTTCTCGCGTGAATCTGCGCTGCTTGAGTTTTGCAACACAGTGTGTGTGTGTGTGTGTGTGTGTGTGTGTGGGGGGGGGGGGGGGGGGGGGGGGGGGGGGGGGGGGGGGGGGGGGGATTGACCAATCAGAAGGGATGAATTGCAGGTACCGGGGTGAAGATGGTTTCATATTTGACATTCGCCTGTGTTCGCGTCGATTACCTTCAATAGCTCCGAGTCAAAGCCTCGATTTCTCACAGTTTGGGGATATGTTGGAGAGCAGATTAAGGCAGACGTTTCACAGTTTTGATAAACTTCAAATAACCAAAAATGACGATGCAGCTGGGAGCGCAAAGAACTGAATGTCTGTCCAACGCGCCGGTAACTATAGGCGGAGTTAGGGACCGTCGGAAAAGTGCACTACAGCTCATTTCAATATTCAATAACTTCTTTGTTTTTCAACATAGACATCTCAATCCACTGCTATTATAGAAGGTGACAGCCCTTAACATTTCAGACCAATGAATACAAAATAAAAATAAAAATAACTCTGCAAATCATCATTATCAATGACATATTGCCTTAAATAAGCCCATTTCAAGGTTATAATCTCAATAGATTTCTAATTTTTGATTTTATTGACATCAAATCACCTCTCGTGTCCTGGACATCCTCTCACAACTTTCACAGCTCATAGTTTGCGAAGAAGGCCATTAACAAATGCCTTAATACCATTATCAAGGGCCTGTCGCTTTAAATGTGCAATTTTCAAGGTTGTATGTATTGTATTGATGTATTTATTAGAGTAGAGGCACTACACTGTAGATAAGGTGTAGTTGCATGGCTGGTGTTTTGCCAGAAATACAGAAGTAAACAAACATTTAAAATCTGTTATAATGTGAATTAAATGAAAAGTAGTAAGATCATGGTGGAGATTCTGGATATAAATGTGGTTCATTCAATGTTTTGTTATTTTCATTGTAGATAAAGGTGCTGCTAAAATTTCGACAAGAGCACGTGTATTTTTTAAATAAAGGGTACTTTTGGCCACAAGGGTGCACTAACAGCTCGTAGAAGTGATAAACTGTTGAATAGCTGCACTGATGTTGACTCTTGTTGGATTACCTGCAGGTATATTTGATGAGCAGAGAATCGAGGTCACTTTTTTATGTTTGAACTGACTTTATATAAAAACACTTGCAAAGTTCAAATAATGTCTCTGTGAATCTTACTATTATAATTATGTTTTTGAGTGCCTAATTGACATAAAAAAGTTTAACTTGAACCTTTTGCTTATACAAACAGAGGAGAGATTGTCAGGCTTTCTTGTACTTTATCATTAAGTACCATGTATATATATTTCTTTTTGTCAAAACATAAACACTGAGAACTAATATGTTACCTTTTCTTAACCATAAAGAAGATTCATTAAAAAGGACAAACACTTGCTTTCACTTGCAGAAAAAGTAGACGATGCAACAAGAAACGTGCAGTTTATGTATAGAAGGAGGGGAAATGTGTTCACTGGTGAATATAGTTTAATAGACTTTAGTTTTTTGTGTTGCCTGGGTTCTTATGATGGTACTTGTGAGAGTTGGGTTTAATATGTTTGCTGGGTATCTTGCTGTATGGGTAATTTCGTTGTTCTGGTTATTTTGTGTTGTCTTTATATTTTGTATACTTTTTTTTTTTTTTTTTTTTTACTTTTCACATAAATAAGTGTACAACCTTGTCATGACGTCACCTCGCAGACAACCTCTCCGGCGAGGGCGTGGCTTGCTGACGCATTGCGGCTCCCTCCCTGGCGCGTAAACGGATCAGAAAGCTACGTTGCGCGTGTGTGTGTGTTCATGTGCGCGTCCATGTCTCACCTAGCAGCATAGATGTGAGTATGCATGTGGGCTCGAGCCAGCGGAGCTGAAGCATCCGAGTCGTACTGCGCAGAGATGCGGCGCACGTAGACGCGACATGCGGACAACACCGGCTCACCTTTTCGCTGAAGTCATGGTTCAAACACCGCTGAGATAATTTTTAATGTTTGTTTTGAAATGGCGACGTTGAAGTCGAGGTGAGCAGCTCCGTTGCTCGGTCAGCTCGCCTGTCTGAGGAGACTGTGCGCACTTTTATCTCGTTCTTTTGCGAGGACGAGCAGCCTAAACAGTGAATTTTTGTTGCTGTGTCATCGACTACTGAAGAGGGAATCATGACGACGGGACAGGATGAAAGCACGGTCCGTGTGGCCCTAAGGTAAGTCACTAAAATGTGTTTTATTTTGCAAATGCGTAGCTTGTGTCATAATTGCCCGGTGCCACCTGTCAGTCGGCGCCGCGGGCCTAGTAAACACCTGCAGGTCAGCAGCAGCATCTGCTGATTCACACACACTTAATTTATAAATTATCAGCCTCATTTCATTTTAAGCCCGGTGACCCAATTGCAGCCGGGTATACCTCTGGGTACTGCTACCGACTTTTACCTGCAGATTTTCGGTGTGTTTGTGGCTCACACCCGGTGGGATTAGGGCTTTGACAGAGCGTGATGATCTGTGTATTTTCTATCTCTGCACAGCACCAAGAAGCATCACATCCTTTTGGCAGGTGCATGCATATGGGGCCGTCTTGTGCAGCTCACCGTGGCTGTGCATGAGGAGGAGATGATATCATCTTTTGTAGCAGAGAAAGAAAGAAAGAGGAAAGAGGAGGGGGGGCTGGGGAGAGAAACAATCAGCTCGTGTGTGTCTCAGAAAGCCTCTCCTTTCCTCAAAGCCTCTCCTGCAGAAAAGACAGTTAATCAATGAAAGAGGAGCTTTACTGACAGCCAGGTTTTAAGGAAAGGACAGCAGAGCGTTCAGTGCAGCAGCTCCTGTAACATTGACAAGTCTGCTCTTTGTTTGCAGACATCCCAGACACAGCTCGATTGATTCAAATCGCCTGTAACAATCTATTCAGACCTGTTTACTTTTGCAGAGAATTAGACAGAATCAGGGTTTCTTTTCCTCCAGAGTGCATGGATGGGCTAGATGTGCTTTTGTGCTGAAGTAGGCCGCTCCCACCCAGCTGGTGAGGTGGCACAGTGACAGTGGCATAATGGGAAACCAGTGTCCCTCTGTGTACTTCTCATTCAGAGACCCCCTAATGGTTATGAAATTGCAGATAATGGCAGTATTGTTGCATTCATGTGGTCCTTTTATCCGTCTTTTCCATGCTTTTGTTTGCTGATTGTGCCTCACACTGCCACTAATGTACACTTGTTCACAAAAGTGCATTATCATTTTATGTGTGCGTGTGCGCGTGTGTGTGTGTGTGTGTGTGTTTGAGCTTCCTTGTTCTGTATCACATGTGGATGAGGGGGAAAATCCCTATTTTGATGCCAATCAAAAACACTGATTACTCATGCAGGACACATTTTGACTCTTGTTTATTTTTCTTTTGTTTTTATACGTATATCACCTTTTTGTTTTCTGGTGTGACCTCAAGGATAACGTGTACCTTTACTAGACAAAGAGAAACTATCCAGTGATATGGATAAGTTGTTAGTAATGTAACTAACGTGGGCTTTTTGATTTAAGGGTTTTTGATTTTATTCTCAGATAAATTGCTTGCTTTTGACATAAAGGCAAATATGCTCATTATAGTGTCGTACAGCAGACTCTGTTGCTTAGTCATCCTGTTACTGCACGTCCTGTTACCCATGTTTGACATGGATAGTCTCCCGATGTGAGGTGCATGTGTGAACAGCCCGGTCAGGATGATTTCAGGATTTCAGTCTTCCTGAAATTCTCTAGAAATGTTCAGGAATGCATATATGTCAAAATGGCTTCTGACTTCATTTAACAAAAAGCTGAGACAAGGAAAATGCTTGATTTTTTTTTTCATTTTTGTTTCAGCGGAAGATGACTAAGAGAAATGTGCAGTTCTTTACCAGTTTTGCAAAGTGTTTTTCAAGCTTTAACCATTAGACTTAAGTCATGAACTTATTGAGCAGTACAAATAACAATAAAAGCAATAGTAATGTTTGTAATCAAATATCAATTATTCAACAAATTTGATTTGATTTGATTTATTTATTTGCTCAATTCAGTGTATGGTTTCAACACCATAATACACAACAAAAAATATTTTCTCATAATGCTGAAACACTGTTCATGAGCAAACAGGAGCAGGAAGAAGAAAACTTATAATACCTGCCCCCCTTTTCCTAATAACACAAGAAACTGTTTAACAGAATAAGATGGCTAACCTGTTGTTTTCTCTTTCTTTCACAAAACAAAAAATAGATCAAAAATATAGAAACAATCAAATACAATCAGTTAGATTAACTCAATACATTCATAATTTCCCAGAACCTTTTCTTTATACATTCTTTTAAATTGAATGACCAATATCTAAAAGCTAAAATCTCTGCTCAACACTTTTTAAAAGAGTACTTATATGCAAAATGACATCTTAAGTTTGGACAGCATTCATGCAAAGCTGGATGTTTTTATGTTGTGGTTATAGGAACTGAAAAGACAGATATCTGATGTCGGCACAATAAATGTCCCTCTCTGGTATTTAAAACCAGTTAATATTCTGAAACACACCCAGAGAGATACAGTGGATACGTCTGGGTGAGAGACTTCTAGCTCTTAACTTTTACTAATAATCTATAGTTAGGGTTTACAAGATAATCATTGAAAAACCTGAGTTGTAATTAGCAGCGAGGCATTCACACATTGACTTTTCCTCTCTAGGACGCTAAGCCCTCGTGGCATGTTGTAACAGCTACCAACTGGCAAAATAGTTTGTCAAGACCGATGTTGACAAGTCTCACCATGCACGTGCTCAGACACCGCACATCGGGTGTGACTGTTCATTCACTCAGCTGTTTAAAATCCAAATTAGCCAAGCTAGCTCTGATATATATGTGGGTATGCTTATTTAGTACTACACAGGAGACGCTGTGAATTTAATGGAAGAGGCTCAAGCTTGTCTCAGAGATTTAATTGTTGTTAATTGCCTTTGGAAACCCAAACGTACAGCAGCCTGTCCAAAACCAAATATGTTTTCCCTTTCCAAATGGTCTACCTTTTCTAAAAGTCCTAACACGTTTTACTGTTTTCCTGTTGTCCTGTTTTTAAATGTGCAACATATTTGGATTGGATTTGTAAATGTGATTTGGGATTTGATTCGGGTGTATTAGTCCTATATCAATCACGGGAAAAAGTAACATGTTAGTTATTTAGCTGTTTAGACTATTCTACTATTACATCCTCCTCAAGTAGGCTAATAAAAAAATATATATATATCAACTACAATTGTTAATTTTCAGGTAAAGGTCTTAAATGTGTGCTGTAGATGATCTATTTTCATGTGGCAGATGTGAAAAGTTTGCAGGGGGGTTTAACACTATAGCACTAGCTAACACTACAGAGCGTTCATTTAGCATTGAAGTTAGGGAACCGGGAACACAGAAAACTTTGTTTATGTATGATAACTTCTAACTGTAATATGAATAGCAAAGTATTTTGTGACATATTAAATATTTTCAGATGGGAAAGATTCTGATTCCAACTTGGATGACTTGAACAAATTTTGTAGGGTACTGCAACGTTGATTGTCACAGTTTTGGCTTGTGGAGCAAGGCAGATGTCAATCAAAATGTGATTGGCCACCAGAGGTGCAACGATTTGTCGACATTATTGGTAAATCTAGATGATGAAATACAAGTTTTTCTTGATGTTGCCAGACATAAATTCATTTTCTGACGCCGAGTTGCTGAGAAGTGAGCCATCTCTCATTCTGACTATTTCTGCTGAGAGTAAGGCATGCAAAACAGCGACTAGGAAGTGTCAGGTAAAAAAACAAAAATAACATAGCACATTGGTTGCAGCCTAGGCAACCATAGTGTCCTAAAACTTCTAAAGTCTTTGTGTATTTATCCTCAATGCTGCCAAAGAAAATGATTGTGTACAATATTTTTATTGCTGATCTTGCTTTTCATTGAAATACGTTAGTGACATTTGATGAGAAGGCAGAAAGTTATTGTGCAGTTCATTAGGCAATTATTTGGTTAATTATGGCTACCAAATCATAGTAGTAGTAGTAGTAGTAGTATCAATATTTAGTTGCAACCCTATTGGCCATACCGTCATGGTCTTGAGAAATGGTCAAAGCAACAAAACGTGCAGTTGTTAAACTAGGATTTGTAATATCTATCGAGGTTCGTTTTCACTCAGATTGTTTGACATTCCTAATGACACTCTTATCCATAGTATTATGTAAGGTTTTGTCATTTTTCATGCCACTTTCCCAGAGGCTTTAAGCCATAGTGGCTGATCCTGGATTGCATATTACCTGGAAGCTGGTTGCATAAAGACTAAGCGGTCCTCTCGAGGTAGTTTAATCAGTTTAAGACCCCGGCTTATCTCCGCAGAGGCCGTCCTGTTCTTGCAAATATCTGCAAAAAAACAGCTCAAAACAACTGCTTTTAAAGTGTGTTTGTGTCCATAGTATGTGTTTTCTCATGCACAGAACGGATGGGGATTGAGAAATCCTCACACAGTTCATCATGTGACCGTACTGGCTACAGTGTGTATACTGTAGCCAGCTTATTTGCACAGTGCAAAACTTCACAAAAGTTTGCTTTAAGTGGTCGGTGCACATTGAGGGGATGGGCTCAGGCGGAGCTGAGGACTTGTTGAACCTGCCTGCTGGGAAGATGACTTCACTACGACAAACATAACGCAGCTATCATTTATTGTCAGAGCGGTGACAGACGATCAAAGTGGGAGGGAGTGGCTTCGGCTGTGTTTATATCTGCAGAAACAACTTTGAGCACTGCAGTTTAGCTGCTGTTGCCAAGCTCATTAAGCTTTCAAAACAAGAAAATAGACGTGTTACATCATGAAAATCAGTCTTTTCCCCCTGCATGGTATTCTGACGCTCAGCTGAATAGCATAACAATGACGATAATTAAATGAAATCAGTCTTTAAACCTCTTAAGGCTTAAGTTACAGGCCTGCTTTAATGTAATGACATGGAGGCATGCAGCGACTGGTATAAGTGGCTAAGTCTAAGCCCCAGGTTGAAGCTCACGAGCCAACAGTGGAGGCACCATTAACTGTGTGAGACAAAAGCTTGTTAAATAGAGCTGCACGATTAAGCAGATATCTACTATTACTTAATGACCGGGCCAGGCCAGGCTTTAACTCACATGACAAGAGGTGGCAGCTGACAATGGCTGTGGGGGGGTGGGGGGGGGGGTGGGGGGGGGTTGTACAGTGCAAACAGAGGAGTGGGGCCTCTCAGTGGAGAAGGAGAAGATACATGAGTTGCTGTTGGAAATAGAGAGTACACCCCAATCAATGATTTTTTTTATTTTAAAGCAGTGGTTCTCAACTGGTGGGTCAGAGATGGGCTGCAAAGCTATTTTCAGTGGAAATGTGTGCCTGGAAAAAAACATCTGTAAAAAAAAAAAAGAAAAGTCTGTGAAGCGCTTTTTAAAGATGTTTCCTTGGTTCAGTTTCTGCTTCTGCTACATGTTTTGTACTGACTGAGATCCAAACTGCTGATTGGTCGAAAAATATCAGAAATTTGGGTCCCGATTTTCCACGGAGGAGTTGGTGGTGGACATAATTTTGAGATAGGTTCCCCAGAAAGTCCAATGTAGCCCTTAGTTTGATCCTGAATTTTTTTGAAAAATTGCACAATTTATTTTTCAATTGTAATTATCCCCATTTAACCACAGATGGTTTTCTTAATAAACTGTGACAGCGGGATACTTATAGGTAGAAACTGAGCTCTAAACGTGGGCAGGCCCAGTGGAGGACTGGCAGAGCACCAGTGGGAGCTCAGATGAGTGACGTCGGTTACCCATGGCATCACTATGCAAACACAAAAGCCCCGTCGGGTCTAAAGCCTCTCCAGACCTCGTGCTTTGTTCACATCCACTGAGCCAAGTCTGTCTGTCAGGAGCGGCCACTGACCCATGCTCCTGTGAAACTGTGTGTATGTGAGTGTGTGTGGGTCTCCATTTCCTCACTTTGTTGCAGCTATTAGTCTGGTTTAATACTCATCTCTCTGCTGTCGTAGTTTAACACTTCTTTAAGATAAAATACTTTTATTTAAACGCATGCAAATGTCCGTCCTTAAGAACTACAGAACACACAGTTTCATGTCCATTCCCTGTTTCAATGTGTGTAACTCAGTTTTTCACACACTTGATGTATGTGAAACTGATGGTATATTAAAAATAAAAAGTATAGCTGCAGATTTTCTGTCTTTCAGCTTACCCTTAAATGCAAGTTAATGTATTGCAGATGATTTTAATTAAGAATCTGCTGATATTGGTTTGCAAATGCAAATTAAACTATTTCTGGACTTACCAGAGTTTTTAGACAAAACAAGCTGTTTACAGACCTGACCTTTGGCATTAAGAAATTGTGAAACTGTTATTCAATAGACTGATTTTATATGTAACTACAAGGGCACTTGGAGATCAAAGACATTAGCTAAGACCTTGTTTGTTAGTTTGTTGGATCTGGACCAAAATTGAATGGTTTCTGTTTTGGCTTGTGCTTTATCTTTTGACCAAGATTCATAGAAATGTGCTGAAAGTCAGACAAACAAAAAGCACTGTGCAACATGACCGCCTTACAGAGGACATTAGAGAAGAAGTCATGAGAGTTATTTGACAACAAAGAAAACTGAAACCTCAAGCTGCAAAAAAATATTCCTCATGATGGACCAAATGCAGAAGATATTTAAGATCCTTCTGAATGACTTATTGTGCTAGAAAATGACAGACATTACATTTAAATATTTATAAATGCTCAATCTTAGTGCTGATGTTGTTGTGTGCTTTCTCAGGTCATAAAAAAGGGAATCAATATCGTTTCAGTCTGTTTCAGAACCAGCTTAAAAATCCTCTCAGGAGCTTTAAAAAGGTAAATCAATAAATAACCAACGGCTGACACTGAAGCTGTGTGATGTTGATTATAAACCCTCAAAACCGTTAATATATTTAAATCAACAATGCAAACTGAAAAGGGCGTTTGGTCTAGGAAAACTTTGCTTCAGGTGCAGCCCGACTAAGTCATCAATAAATGTGGATTTTCTTTGGTGAAAATCCTCCACGCTGCCTCTGGGGAGTCTGGGTTGCTCTTTTGTTTCTTTGTCTGCAGCGATGATGATCGTTGCCTCTGACCTTTTGTTGTTTCCACCGCGCTCTGAGTCCTCGTGTTATGATCCACAAGCTTTTATTAGAGAAACAGCCTGAGGGGGAGCTCGCATCATGCTGTACTACTGCTCCACACATGCCACATGTCTTTTTAAGTGTTAGCCAAAGTGTTAAAGTGTTAGCCAAGTTACCCGCTCTGAAGCTATGAATAACACCTACTTTGCCCACAGCACTCGTTGAAGGAGGAGTGTATGTTTCTAACAAGGGAGCTGGAGCACATCTTTGAATAGACACCGCTCATGAAAGTGTAAAATAAACTCACACTTAGTGTTTTATGGTACCATAAGGAGTGCACTCAGGCTGCCACACCATATTATTTTATAGTGATGCCGTTAAGAGTTAGGATGGACGCACACCTGTAACCAAGCTTGTAGTGGAGTGCTTGTGTTAACTTAGCTTACAGTCCTTGTTTAGCATATTAAATCTAAAATAAAAATAGTGGAAGATGTCTTTTTGAAAAACACCAAGAGCTTGGGATCATGTTTTTGCATTGTTTGTCCAACTAAATGTTCAAAAGTCAAATAAATCTGCTTTACAATGATACAAAGCTGAAATAAACTCTCATATCTGAGATGCAGAGTTGTTTGTATTTATCATTTTTGCCATACATAGGTCAGATTATTGACTTTCAACATTTCTCATACATTTTCTAAACTAATGGATCAATTGACCTCCTTCACCTTTTATCTCTTACTGAGATGAGAAAAGACTATATTGACATATGTGTTATAGTGTAAAAAGAAGTTTCTCAAAATATGTTTTATTTGATCATCATAACATCTGATGAAATCCCTGTGGAGCCAGACTTTTTTTATTATGTTTTTGCAACTTGCTACTCGGCAGGTTTGCTTTGTTAGTTGATGTAATCATCATTCAACTTCCAACAAATTTATCACATGATCACTGCCATTCGCACTCTTTTCTTTATTTCAATGATTTGAAAGTGTTTCTTCAGCTCCTAAATACAAATTGGGCATCGATAATTAAGTCTTCAGTTTACTAAAAAAGCCATACAAGTTAGTAGAAAAATAGAAGACATGGCAAGCCTGTTATGTTTGCTGAGCTTTCGCCAACGACTAAAAGCCAGTTTCAGTTTTACTCTTGTGTAGCCAATCTCTGTTACTCTTTGTTCCTTCCTCTTCTCCAACACTCTCTTTGATTGCTTTGTCTCTTCTATGTCCGTACCAGCAATGCTAAGCTAGTTCCTTCTTATAGCTAGCAGAAGACCAAGAGTGTGTACCTGCCCAAACCAATACTCAGCACCAGAAGATGCGTTTGGGGCTGGACAGTGCGGCTGAAAAAGAGACATTTTTAGTTTGACAAGTTGGTGTGGAAGACGATAGGCCTGCACACTTGCTCAAATGTCACAAAATGTTTTAATTGATCACAACGTTTCGTCTTCTTCAGGTGATGATTTTCTAATTTTACAAGTTGGTGGACCATCAAATTAATTTGCAAGCTGTTATTTTTTAATAGAATAGTTGCATAATGTTCCCGTAATTAAAGATAGAAAAGCATTTCCATGCACAAACTTGTAAAAAAGATTTGTTACATTAATATTTTCAGGCAAAACAAGCAGTTTAAGAACATCACCTGGTGCTATAAATCTTTTATTAACTAAATAATCATTGAAATAAATACTCGATATTGTACTACAATGAATATAACCATGCATTGCAGTCCTTCAAACATCAAAATCCAAAAAGGCTAAAAGTTCTGTCGCCGAGTGACAGACTCTTCTCTGCTGTAGAGAGTCCTAATGATCAGATTTTCAGATTATCTTTAGTAACTGATTCCTTCATGATGACAGGCCGTCCTCTGACACTGTGTGTAATTTGAGTGAAGCCCTGAAACATCTCCAGTGTTTAGCCGTCATGACCCTCTTTCTAGACAGAAGGCTCTGCCCCTGCCAAGATGAAAACTAAGCATAGCCTACACTTAAACTCAACTCGCCCCAAAATAGACTCTGGTCCGGCCGCAGCATTTCTCAAAGACCTCAGTTATCTATATCACGACCTCAGAGGAGTCAGCACATTTCAGCCAGACGCATCTGCACCTCTGCAGAGAGCCGTCAAATGTGGAGCCACGCCGCACGCACCACATGTGGACACTTTTATGACAAGGGATGGATTTCCTCCCCCTCCTCTTTTTCTCCTCCCCCATTGTGAAGCACTTAAGAAACAAGCTGGTCATGCAGAATAAATTGGATGTAATTGTAGAGTTGCTTACATGTACGCCACACCCGTGCAAATATGTCGACCTTTCTGCCGCCGTCGTTTGTCTTTCTACATCCTTTTTTGCTTCAGTTTTTTTTTCAACCCTTTTTTCAACCCTTTTTCCTCCCCGTACAGATCTGTCCAGTTAAGGGCTCGGCTAAAACGGACGAGGTCTAAATGTGGGACTGGTGCCACGAATAGGATGTGGATGTAACTTAACTTCCATCATCAAAGTGACAGCAGAGCATCAGAAATAGGCCTCAGACGGGCACAAATAGCTCTGTTTGCACAGGGAGCTGCCACCTTGTTATTTATGTCAAGAGGCTGTCTCTGCACAATAAGTATACGGATGTTATTTTCTGTGTTAGATGAGATGGTCTATCACATTTAATGGTGTCTGTTCATTAAAAATGTGATATCTGAGGTTCCAAATGTGATTTATTTTTATATAGTTTCAAACTAGTTGTAAAAATGGCCCAATGGAGATGTTATAATTAAAATGTGTATAATGTAGGGGGTACCAGTAGCCTTGTGGTTAGTTTGTGCGCCACGTGTACAGACGTTGAAGTCCTCCAAAGCAGACAGCCCAGGTTCAAATCCAACCTGTGGCTCCTTTCCCACATGTCATTACCCACTCTCTTGTTCTCCCCCATTTCTGACTCTATCCAATGTCCTCCCTCTGAATAAGAGGATATAAACCTTTTTTGTTGTTGTTATGAATGTCTCAAAACACATAAGAACACATAAAGCTCACTCAGACTGATGGAAAAGAAAGAGAACTATAAAAAAAACAGCTGAGACAATTATTTAGAAAATTATCACTAGTTAAAGGTCACATATTATCCTCCTTTTCAACCAGTTTGAATAAATCTCAGAGCTCTCCAAAACGTGTCTGTGAAGTTTCTTGTTCTTAATCCACTCTGATCCTGTATTTGATCATGCCTATAAACCCCTCTATTTCAGCCCTGCTCAAAACAGGCTGTTTCTGTGTCTGTAGCTTTAAATGTAAATGAGCTGTGTCTGACCACTCTCCCTCTCTGGAAGGGCTTGGGCTTTCTCACTCTGTGCCAAATTGAAGGGTGAGGCAGACTCAGAGGGCAGAATAAACAGCTAGCTGTGGGAGTGTCACCCACCTGGGGGAGGGGTTACTGCCCTTTGTGATGTCATGAAGGGAAAATCTCCAAACGGCCTGTTTGAGCACACATTTTCTGAAAAGTGGAGCAGGGAAACGATGGAGAGGATGGACTTCTCTCATAATTGGGGGGTTTGTCGACAGACTAGGGACACATATTAGTGTTAGAAAAATATGGTGATGTATATTTGCCATAATATGTGACCTTTAATGTCTAATAGAAACAATGCATCATTGTGGAAAACATAATTTTGAAGAAAGTACAAAAGATAAAGACATTTATCATTAACATGCACAGGTGAGGTGAAAGAAACCCCTCAGAGCTTATAAATGGAATCTTGAGTCAGTCTTGCCACAAATGTTTTTACATGTTACAAACACAAGTTTTCATAAATAATGAAATACTTTGTAACTTTCATACTTGCAGTGCAATGCAAAAGTTTCTCCACACCCCTTTTGTACAGTGCAGGCAGAAACCGTCCTGTGTTAGTCTTGCACCTTTAGCGCAGGCGATGATTAAAACTCTAGCGAAGGTGGTAGCATATGCAAATTAACCTTTAACACCTGCTGGCGTCATGTAGCAGCTGTCTGAATATGCATATTTATGAGGTGTGTGTAATTGGAGATTTGATGCAGGTGTGAGCTCTCGACGTGGGTGGTGTCTTAATTAAACGCCTCTGCGTTGATTTGCCACCCGCTGTGAAATAATGTAGAAAAAAAATAGAAAGGTATTTATCTGACACAGATGCAAATGTTTAACTGTGGAGCCGGACTGATTTCCACTCGACCTCCTCGACTGCTTGTGTTTGCCTAACCCATTATCTGCTATCTGGCTGCCTTGAAAGCTGCAGATGGCGGCTGGCTGATGTGTCCCTCACACAAGCACATGTTCACACACTCACACACAAACACACACAGCATGTGCACATTACGAGGGTTGGCCTTTGTGTCGCTGGTCGGTAGTTGACACAGAGATGGGACTCCTGTGTCAACAGCACACGGTTGAATGACACTGCAGTCTAAGTCGGACTCTTTGGTACTGACAGTGAATATTCTAAATAAAACACACAGTATAACCAATCTCTTCTTCTATTATGTAAGTCGGATTATATTGTATTATTCTTGTCAGGCTAAGTGGTCCGTGGTTATTGTTTTGTCATTACATTGTTTGGTCCCCAGCCGGCCTCAAGTGGACACTCAAACTGCAGTTTTTTGCAACATTGGCTTTGGGAGGTTGCTACTTGTGTTTGCACTGCCCTCCCTGCACCTAATTGATGTGCGTAAAACTACGTCCTTTATTCAAATCAGCCATGCCCTAATTATACAAATGTATAAATAACTCTAAGCCTTTATTTGATGAAAAAACATGAGTAATTACAACAAAAAAAAGAAGAAAACTCACTCCTGTACAGTTTTTATGAATAAAGTAATAAGCTCAAAACAACAAAACCATTTTGGGTCCCATTTTTTTACACTTTAATAAAAAATGTTTTCTTCATGGACTTCATAAATAATAGACTAAAGCCTCTAGTTTTGCATTTTCGCTGCTGCCTTGTTGGTTTTTCTGCAGCCAGAAGTCGCTGAAAATCACAAAATGGCATCAGCATCACCTTATACAGCTATTTAAAATAATAATTTAGTTTTTGGCTCTAAAGCTGTTCTGAGATGCTTGACATCATATTTCAAACTCTAATTTAGTGATGCCAAAAGCTGTTTACAGTCAGAGTTTATTTGTTGTGCTGGATGATCCAGGTTTAATTTAAGATCCGAGTATTTAAATTTAACATACGTGTTTGTTTTGGTGAGTGTTTCCTCTCCTAATAAGGAGACATCGTGTGTAGCTCACAGATGAGTCCACAAATAGACTGAATATAGATAGATGCTCTAAAATTATTGTTTGGATCAAAGTCTGAGACATTTTAAGCTTCGAGCAGCTTGTTTGTAGCAGGTATGAGAAGGTGAAATATAAAAATGTAAAGTGAAGAATTTGGTTAATGACCCTTTTTCCAACTGAACCACAGAGAAAAAGTATTGTTTGTTGGTAAACTTTGTTTTACATTAAAGCTTATTTGTTGTCACACACTCATTATTTATCTAAATAGTTGTTGCGTTTCCATCCTTATGTTGGGGGCGTAACAAGGGAGTTGGGTTTGTCCAAGCGGCAACTTGAATCCAAAAAATGAATCCGATGTGGAAGTGCTAAGTCCTGCAGTTTGTTAAGTGTCTGCTTGAGGCTGGCTGCAGGAACACTGGAAGTCACATACACATGACTGGCAACCATTTTACAGCATAAATAAAAATGTTTACAGCCTGGTACAAAAAACAAAATAGGTCTGATTAGTTATTGTCAATTATTGTTTTAAACGGCTCTGTTTTGATTTAATGAATGATAAGTGTTATCCATAGTTAGGCGTGTAGCTGACATGATTGACAGGTGGGCACAATATAACGGTTCATCAAGAGGCTTAAAACCTGCCTCAGCTGAAGCTCTCATCCTGTCGTTAGGTTAACTGAAAGTTAGGATGAGACAGCATTTCCAGCATGGTGGCTGCTGCCGATGAGCGTCCGGAGCCCCCTGCAGGAACAGATGGCTGACGTCACTCAGGCTTCATCCATTCATATTTACAGTCTATGGGTTTGACATGCGATATATGACCAAGGTTGGGACGTGTACAGTGGCCTTGGGATTTTACCACTGAGCTAAACTAATGTCAAATAATGTCAGATATCTGAGCTCAACAAGTCTTCATTATCCAATACAAAATTTGGCATATAGTAAGCTTCTTATTGCACTGTTTCCAGTAAATTAAGCATCCACAGAGGTTTTCACCAGCTGAAAAATCCTTGTATTGAAAATTCATCAAGCTTGTGTTGTGTGCACAACATGTTCCAGTTAGAGGAAGAAACTGTCGATGTTCCCTCAAACCCTGACCCCAACACGACTCACAGTCCTTCCTCTCCATGTTGACAGCTACAGATGATCCCTTGCTGACACCTCCTGTTGCCTAACCTCCCCCTCCCCTCCCCTACACCCCCTCATGATGATGAGGCGGTCTGCTCCCTGACCATTGACCTGCAGGAAGCAGTAAAGCCGTTATCAGCGTGCCGCGGGACTTGGCGCAGCCCTGTTTTATTTTTTTAAAGCACTTTTTCCGAAAGGCTCACAGGGTCTCGGATCAGTGGGATATCCAAGCATATCCCGAGTGTTATGAGAGGAAGATGAACCAGTGAGCTCAGGTCAGCTGCAGCTGAGCAGTGTGTGAGTGTCCATGAACCTTATGTGCAGATTATAAAACACAGCGAATGTGTCCCAGCAGATGCCGGGGTGTGTGTCTTATCTCTGCCAGCTCTGACCTCATGTATAAAAATATGTGATGGATTTGTTCTCTGTATGTTGCTCTATTACAAAACCATAGACAAGTTTGTGATGATAAAAACCTTTTCACCAATAATTCTGACCCAATTCAGAGGAACATAGGTCAGTCTTCTATGATGGACGTATCTGTAATTTATTCCACTTTTATTAGATGTCTGTACATATTTTTAAAATGAAAGAATTCTGTTTGAATGTGTTTGTTTCACATTTAAGGGTCATCAACTTAGAGAGGGCGAGAGAGGGACAGACAGATGGAGAGCATTTGCATAAGGACTTAAGTGTGGATGAGGAATTAAAACTGATTTCTCATCAATTTAACTGAAATTAAAATTCGGTCCAGTAGGCTAGTTTAAAGTTATGACTAGCAAGAATGACAACATTTAAAGGTCACATATTATGCTAAATACACTTTAGTTTCTGACACTGATATGTGTCCCTAGTCTGTCTACAAACCCTTCCATCCTCTCTGTCTTTTCCCTGCTCCACTTTTCAGAAAATGTGTGCTCAAACAGGCCATTATGAGATTTTCCCCTTATGACATCGTGAAGGGCAGTAACCCCTCCCCCAGCTAGGTGTTTGTTCTGTCCTCTGAGTTTGCCTTCTCACCGAAAACAAAGAGGAATGGATAAAGAAAGCCAGAGCCAAAACCTCTTCTAGAGGGGCGTGGTCAGACACAGCTCATTTACATTTAAAGCTACAGACACAGAAACAGCCTGTTCACAGCAGGGCTGAAATAGAGGGGTTTATAGGCATGATCAAATACAGGATCAGAGTGGATTTAGAACAAGAAACTTCACAGACACGTTTTGGGGAGTTCTGAGACTTATTGAAACTGGTTGAAAAGGAGGATACTAGGTGACCTTTAATTGTTTACATGACTAAGTGCAAACATCCCTAGTGATCATGAAGCCTGATGTTGCTCTGTGTAACTCAGTCTGGAGCCTCTGTCAACAAACAGTGAGCGGTGTCTCATTGGTTGATTGTTCATTAAGAAATTTGAAGCTACATATTGGTTGGGACATGTCCATACCATCCATACCCAATTCTACGCCCTTGTCTGTAGATAAAAACGCTTTTTCTTCTTCCTCTTTGGCAGTTTTGCAGCACTGGACTGATTACAATACAGCGCCACCACTTCATTGGTGCAATGCCGTGATATCAATTAGAAATTACATATTCACCAAGTGCTGTCATTGAAAAACAGTGTTCTTCATGACAAGTGTCAAAGTCTGACAGACAAGTGCTTGGTGGTACAACTTTGATGGAGATGGCTGCACCTTAATCCTTTTTTCATACTCAGCTTTCAGCTTACAAATATCCTTTAAACACAAGTTACATCTGTAACTAAAACTGATCTTTGTGCAATAATATAATGTGCTATGGAAGCCTGTTGGTGACTTTATTGTTATGATAACATAAACTTGAAAAATGAAAACATAATCCACTAATAACACTTTTCAATTACAATTTCAATTCTTCAACATATTAATTTTAAAATTAAAATAACAGAGCTGTTCCAACTTTAATTTTCAAAGTCATACCCTGTTGCACATCTGGAAGATTATTTAACTCTTCAATAAAGTTGCCATTTTTATTTTTCATTTTCCAAACAGTCCCCCACAGGCTACATTAAAGCCTGACTAAGTGGTTGCCCTTGGAAGTAGATTAAAATTATCCCTGCGGGTGAGGAATAATTAAATGATAAACCATTTTGGAGGCTCACGCTTGAAAACATTGTGCTGTATTCATTGCTTGGGTTGGCAGTAAATTATCCTCCTCCTGAAGTCTGTGACGGTTGTCAGGACGCTGAGCCCGTCTCCTCTGCCCCTCCCTTTTGGTATTTTTTTTATTCGACCAGACCGGCGTATATCCTGCTGGGATCGGATTATGACTTTAATTCTTGGCTTCCATTACCGGTCGCCATGGCAACCCCATCCTCTATGTCACGCAGGGTATTTCAGTCCTGCACAGACATATTGGTCCAGTATCAGAGAATATTAGATCTCCAGAAATATGAAATGAAAGCAAGCTTTTCTCTGTGATGGATTTGTGTTCAGCTGGGGCTGCATGATGTGCTTATGTTCTTTCTTTCTTTCTTTTTTAGACTGTACTCTCATGAGCTCTTTGTCTGCTGCAGTAGGTGGTCCTGTCTGGCTGAGTGTGCAGAGCATGAAACCACTCCTAGCAGGGTGTGTGATACTAAAAATGAACCGTCTCATTGTGCTGTAACACACTTTAAAAGCGTCCTTTAAAGCTGTAGAGGATCTTAGTCATCCATGTATCCTGCACTGTTTTCTGCAGACAGTTTTCTGCAGCAGTTACTAAATATGCTGCACATTATTATCATCTCCAAAGAAAATTAGACTTGGAGTCTTGTGCAGTTTAGTGAAACCCAGATATCATTCCAGCTCCCACAGTTGTTAAGTCTTTCTCTTTAAACCTGCAGACAACCCCCCATCGACACAACCACACCAGCTTAGCTCTGTTGCACTAATCCTCAAACCGCAGACAGAGGTGCTTGCTTGCATATAACAACTGTCAGCATGTAAGTTCTTTATGCAATGGAAGTGGAAGCACAGTCGAGCTCAGTATAGCGGTTACTGTTATTTTACATTAGTCATGTTGTGAGCGGTGGCGATTTTAGAGTCTCTTGAAGCCCTAAGCAAGAATCAATTAGGCAGCCCTCTGCAGCGTTCATCACCATCATGTTGGCCAGTGTCCCGACGCTTACTCCTCTTCCTCTTTTTTCTCTCCTATAGACGGATGATTCCTCTTCATTTTTCTTTGTTGACTGTCATTGACAAACTTTGGTTTTCATAGTAATAATGCATGTGACGCTTAGCAGGGCAACAAGAGTGAGTGCTGTCAGATGGAAACACCTTAGGGAGGATTCCCACTGTCATTGCAAAATTTGCACATTTTGTTCAACTGTTTTGGTTTACGTTTGTGAGCCCTCAGGGGCCCCCTTCTGGTCTATTACCCACTGTTCAACATTGTGATGTCATTTCACTGTGTTGGTGTAGACAAGCTTCTGTCTAGAGCAGTGATTCTCGACTGGTCTAGTCGGAGGACACATCATAAACCTGTTCATTAAAATTTGAAACCCAAATTTGGGGGAATATTTTTCAACTGTTAAAATGTATTTATTGAAAAGTTGTGTAGTTTGGACTTCAGACGATACAAAATATGTGACTGAACAAAACAAACATATTTTAAAAAGCACTTCATACCACTTTTTTTGTTAATCACATACTGAGAAAGATGGTGGTTACTTTAACAGCTAACAAACAATTGATTTATCATTGTAACTCTTAGAGGTAATTCAGCTTTTGCAGTGATTTCTTATTTCATGAACACAGGAGGAAGTAATGATCACATCCTTGTAGTGTCTTTTGTAGAAAATACTTTCCTTCCTTTATTTTCTCCTGATATTAGAACAATGTCCTCTCCTTTTTTGTGTTTAAAGTCTTGAAACCCTGAAGACAAGCAGCTTGTTACTGTTGTTTCCAAATTTCCCCCCAGGGATTAATAGAGTACTTCTGATTCTGATTCTAAGTGTCATTGTGCTTTCAGATATTTATAGTCTTACCACAAGTCTGGGTTTGTCATGTTGTTGTGATTTTCAGTGATTGACAGAAAGCCTAAAGAGGAACAACAGCAAACTGCTGTGAAAGCAATTAAGCACATGTTTCTGTAATTTGCGACCTGCCTGACCAGTTCTGCACCATCCTGATCCGAACAGAAAAGTAAACTCCCGCCCCTCCGGCATATTATGTCTTGTTAAAATGATTTTCTTGGGCAGCCTTGTAGAGTGAGCTTCTGCGGTGTCAAGACTCTTCTTTCCTGCTGCCTCACAACATTTTTACATCCTGCAGTATTTGGCATCAGGCCCACTGTGTGACAAAGACGCACTTTCTCTTTTATAACCTTCTCTGTTCTGCACGCTCTTCCTCTCCGCCCTTCATACATCCTTAAACTGTCTCCTCTGTGAAGGACAGTGAGACGCTCAAAGTCGAGTAGGCAGCTCCATGGCAGGTGACATCATCCTAAGGCAGCCGCTGCACTGCTGCTCTCAGCAAATGTGCACATAAAGATGGGGCCTGTTTACTCTCCAGTCTGCAGCTTTTGTGTGCGTGGCTTTGATTTTGGCTGTGTGTGTGCAAAAACAAAGGTAGCTTTGAGTCGTCTTTCTTTCTCTGAACCACGTTTTCTGCAGCGCGGCTCTTTGTCTGCGAACACAAACCCGAAATCACTAAGCAGAAACTACAGCCTTAGAGATGTAGTTTTCTATCTCAGGATTAAAATGAGATTTTATATTTACTGAATCAGCGAATGTGAAGAACATAATTTTTCTGAGTTTTGGACACATTTTTTAAAAACTGTTTAGTTTATCTAGTTTCTAATTAATAGTATCCACATTAATAGCATTTGCAGTATACTTTTTATTTTTTTTATTAGTGTGAAGGAAGCTAAATGTGTGCAACACTTAAGTCTAGAAAAGTGTTTCCTATAGTTTCATATCGTACTCTACTGTATCGTATCATATCGTATCGTAATTATTATTAGGCAATTGGTAGGCATTTACAATATCAGACAGGCACACACTCACATGCCTCTGTACACGACACCCCTCCCTTCTAGTGAAGTGCTGCTCTTGAAATGATTTATTAGGTGCAGTGAGGAGGAGGTTTGGTGGTGGGGGGGGGGTATGGCAGCAGGTTTGGGCGTGCTCCACTAATCTCCGGCAGCTCAGAAACAAACTCTAGCTGTGAAAGTAAAGACAAACAAATCATTTCTGTGTTTTGAATGAAGTTTTTGAATTTTAGATTCTAATGTTGGTGATTATGAACCCAATCCGTCCCGATGATCGAGATAATAAAGAGCCCTAAATGTCTTTGGACTCTCTTGTGTTTTATCTGTTTCTCGCTTATGATAGCTCGACAACAAGTCTCTAGTGAGGAGACGTCTCGACCCTCGACCCTGACCCTCACCTGACCTCTGCTCTCCGCTCTTGTCCAATGCTAAAAATCCTCAGACAAGTCATCACAGCTGTCTTTTTATGGCTGTAGTATCGCTACAGTCTCGCTCTGGTTACTCTGCTTTAACAAAGTCCTCCACAGTGACAGAAGTAATTTTGTGGGCACTTTTCCTTTATTAGATAGGACAGCTGAAGGGAGACCGGAAATGTTTGGAGGAGAGAAGGGGATGACATGCAGCAAAGGGCCGAGGTCAGATTTGAACCCATGGTGTCTGTGATGAGAACTATAGCCTCTGTGCATGGGGGGTGTTGCATAACCACTAGGCAATTGGCGCCCCCACAATGACTGTTTAAGTATTTTTTTGTGTTCTGGGCTTCCCTTGAACTTTGATGTTTTTGAGGCTGATTTGGTCATAGGCTTGACCTTGTGTTGCACTTTTCTACTCTTCTGAGGCCTCAAAATGCTTTTCACAACCTCAACCTTATCTGACTGTGATAGCTCTGCAGCAGGATCCCCTCCTCCCCTATTTTATGTCCCAAAGAGACTTTTGACACTCAACTCAAAAACAGAGGATGGGATTGGGCAGCTGTGGCTCAGTTGGAAGGTCGGGGGTTCATTCCCCGGCTCCTGCAGCTACATGTGTGATGTGTCCTTGGGCCAGACACTTAACTCCAGGTTGCTCCCTCTGCTTTGTCGGTGGCATATGGATGTGTATGAATGGGATTAGTTACTTCTGTTTGTCACTTAACATAGGAGTACCATGTAGGAGGAGGAAATAAAGGAGTTAACCTTTAAATATATGTTATCAATAATCAAGACATTTCTCACTTACAAAAATACATATAGAGCTGTTGTATGGTAATTCTGGTTAGTCTTTCCTTGTTTGATCACTATTATTTACTTGTATTTTCCAATAAACTCACAACACTTTTTACAAATTTAGCGAGTGTAATGACTCGCGCATGTCAAAGTGGACAATAGAATGGAAATCGTGATCTGTCCCAGGAAGGGAAACAAGACATCCTACAAGTTCAAAACACCCAAAAGCTGACAAATTCACAAAGTCTAATATTCATGTTTGTATTCACGAGAAATGAATTCCCACTAAAGTCCCGACGGTAAAGCAGGACGTCGTCCCATTTGTTCATGCAGATGAGACGAGAGTAGATTTTTGAAATGCCAGTAGATTCCCGGGTGTGAGAGTATTGTGGGAGAGTGCTGAAACAGACAGGATTACACACCCAATTAGTGAGCTAAATGTCTGAAACAAAGACCCCCCCCCCCCGGTTACTGCAAAGGATTAGATTTCTTGAATGGTCTCAAAAAACGAGGAAACACGGAATTGATTCAAAACGTTGATTCGACATGCAGTTTAATTGATTTCTCGGGTTTGGGATCAAATTTTTTGTCTCAGTACAACAACAGAGATCCAAACAATAGAACAACGGCTCTGCAGAACAACTGTAGCGGATTAGGAGGTTTGTTGTCTTTCTTTGTGTAGTCCTCTCGCTGCTCAGTAGCGTGTTGTAACCACTAAGAAGCTCAATGGCAGCTCATGGTGGCTGGCTGTTGAGGGGGAATGCTTACTAGTTGTTACTCTTTAGCTTTTATGAGGTATTTCTGGCTATCTTTGAATTCAGGACAGATTTGGATTATGCATCTCAATTTGGATGGATTAAGACGCATGTTGTCTGCATGGACAGGGGTGAAAAGTGTGCAAGAATATCAAACAGTTTCAACAAGTTTGAATAAGTCTCAGAGCTCCCCAAAACATGTCTGTGAAGTTTCTTGTTCTAAATCCACTCTGATCCTGTATTTGATCATGTCTATAAACCCCTCTATTTCAGCCCTGCTCAGAACAGGCTGTTTCTGTGTCTGTAGCTTTAAATATGTAAATGAGCTGTGTCTGACCACGCCCCTCTGGAACGGCTTGGGCTTTCTTTGTTCGGGGAAAGCTGGGAAAATAGAAATGCAAATGCATCACTTAAGTGATATTCTTTATTGATTGATGCACTTACAGGCTCGGCTGCAGCTGAATGCTTTCTTCTCTTTAAAGGTTTATCTTAAAAAAATATAATAATCATGTCCAAGATGGTTTATTTTATTTTATTGTATAGCTGGAAAAATTGGTTTCCCCAAGCCCCAAGTTTGAGTACCTGGAACCATCACAACCATTTCTTTACAAATTCACAGAGCAGTTTACCTTGAATCATTATAGTGGCCAATTACTTTTGCGTCCTAATTTAGTAATTGACTAACAGTTGTTTTTTTTTTTTGCTGTACTTGTATAAAACAACTCTGCTGACTGAGGTCTAAAGTTTTAAACCAACTCCTATCACAGTTTAAAACTAGCTGACCCAAGCTAAATATGCCCTGGGGGGAATCTGTCATCAACTATTTACAATAGTCTCTGTTTATTCTGATGCTGCTAAATGATCTGTTGAGTCTCTGTGTTATTCAGGACACTCCATGATTCACTATGCCATTATGTATTATATTTTTCAGTGCAGCTTCAGCAGACTGTCAATAAGCACTTGTAGAACAAACCCAGTTGTTTTGACATGAAAGTCTTTGTTGATGTTACAGTTAATGCTTCTGCTGCATCTTATATTTGAAGGTGGTTGATTAAATAAATAGGCCTAAATTTAGTTAATAAATATGGACGCTGTATCACCTAAAACACCAGCAGAAGAATGAAGATTTCAGTTTGTATCTATCATACTCTGCCTCATTCAGGGATTGTTCTGTGTAGTTATTTGTGGACGTGTCGTGACCTCCAGGAGGGACGTTACCTCTCCTCCCTCGCCTCCGTCCGGCCATGTAATCCTACAGCCACAACGTCAGTGTCCGCACCGGGATCCAGTGTCACTCATCAAATACAATGGCCGCACTGTACTCCCCTCACAGCATTGTTTTTCCCTGAACTTGGAGGCACAATGAGGCTTTTATCCATGCAGGACAGAAAGAAAGAGGGAGAGAAAGAAGACTGGCAGGCCCGCTGTCAGGTGCTTTTCTTACAAACTTCAGGAGAGGAGAGTTGGTTCAAAGTTAAAGAATGAAACTGTCTGGAAGATTTTCCCACTCGTTCACAATCAACCTCATTGAATTGTAACATTTGACCAAACTTGCTTTCATGCTCTACTTCATCTGAATTGATTGTTGCCTGTCTTGTGTGATTTGTTTTTATATAAAAGGTGTCAAGATATTGAGCCTTTAATTGAATCACACATTTGAGAAACAGGTAGTAGGTGGCAACAAAAAAAAAATAGAAATAGGAACAAATAGTTTTAAATAAAATGACAAGATATAAAAAAAAGTATAGAATAGGAAAAATAATATTGCACAGCTGGGCTGACATTTAAAAAAGTTCTCTTCTGTCTGTGTCCTTGATCGCAGACCCTCTAGATGTGTGTTAGTGACACCATCTCTACCTCACAAGAGGAATCAGTCTCACTTTGGGTGCAGAATGACACACACGGAACTACTTTCTTTCCACACTAAACTAGTTAATCCCCGCCAGATTAAGACTGTTGGAAAACATTCAGGACATCGGAAGCAACATTTCGGCTTTGTCGGATAAACACAGACAGACAGACAGACAAGATAAATCAGTACTAACCCAGCTGGCAGGTTTTATTGGACAAAGTATTGGGTCAGAGGGGGGGTATTGACCCTGGGCAGTTGTTGGATCAAAACGACACATCTGGAGCAGATGGAATCGTACAGAAATATAAAACCAGATGTCATTAAAGATGATCAAAATACATGTTCTTCACAAAGTAAGTAGAAAGCCACATCTAGATATTCTTGAGATTTTCTTAATGATTATGAAAGATTCTGTCTCTTTTTCCTCTTTAGTACAACGTAAACATACTTCATATTTGTGCTACTGTACTTGGCTGCATGGTTAGAATTATTATTAAGTGATTGACATGTTTGATCCTCACAGCAACTGTTGTGCTTTTCAGCAGCTGCAGGACTTATGCAGCATCTTTGTTGTGTCCTTGAATGTACAAAACACCTACTCTTGGCTGGTTTGCTCTAAAATACATTGAGTTAAAGAAAAATGTAGCTGCAGTTTTTGGTGGTGATAAGAACTTTATGTAGTCAGATAAAGACTGAACATTCAAACAGTTTTGGCATATTTGGTTAAGAAAATCTTCTAAAAGTCATATGTTGGTGCACGGTGGTGCAGTGGTTAGCACTGTTTCCTCACAGTGAGGAGGTTCCTGGTTAGATTCCCCGTCTGACAGGCCCTCTCTGTGTGGAGTTTTCATGTTGTCCCTGTGCAAGCGTGGATTCCCTCTGGGTACTCCGGCTTCCTCGCACAGTCCAAAGCTGGTTAGGTTAATTGGTGACTGTAAAATTGCCCGTAGGTATGAATGTGAGTGTTTCTGGTTGTCTGTCTCTATATGCCAGCCCTGTGATTGACTGGCCAACAGTCCAGGGTGTAACCCCACTTGTCGCCCAATGACAGCTGGGATTGGCTCCGGCCCCCTGCGACCCCAAACAGGAAAAGTGATATAGATGATGGATGGATGGATGAAAATACATGATGGTTGTTGTATTGTATCAAAAATGTAGTTTCTTGAAGATCTTATTAAAGGTTAGAAAAATCAACAGCAACAGATTGCTTAAGAATAAGAACAAAAAACATGAGACATAAAGTTAATCTGGACACAATCTTGATACATGCCCAAAAAGGGATTTGTGCTGGCAATGAGAACAAGGCCTTGGATGCACTCGCATGTGTGCCAAAAAAAAATCACACTCTTCTCCAAATCCTTGAGAAATGCTGCAACACCAGCCGGCTGAGTCAGTGAAAACACAGATAGGTTCATCTATAAAGTGTCCAATCTTGTTTTTCTTTAGGTAAGCTAATATTGCTCCATAAATTATTCTTGGATTCTAAAAATCAGCTCGGTAAATCTCCAGTAATGTATGCTTTGGATCACAAACCTTTGAAGGTCATCTGTTATCAAAAACTGCAAGACTTAGGGGAAATCAAAATGGTGTTGAAGCCATGAGGTTACACTTAAATCCACTCCCTAAAAGAGCCTCAAACCATGTTTTCTAATGTCTGTTTATTTCTTTGCTTTACTGACTGGCCGTCAAAATCTTAAATGAAACCTGTGCAAAGGCTGTAAAGGTTTTTGCCTGTAAGGTTTATTTCCTTGTGCAAGGTTGTCAGTATTCTCCTGTATTGTTTTTATTGAAGTTAATCAGACTTTGGCAGCAGAGCCTGAATCGTGTTGATTCTCTGATGTTATTTTGATTTGACTCAGTGGTTTTTGGGTGTGGTTGGAATTTTCTTTCCATTACTTGCTGCATGATGTTACCAACATTTCATAGTGCTTTAGGCTGCTTTTTTCATTCTTTCTCTTGTCTCCAGATTTAATCAACCTTACAAAACATAATTTCTCATGAATGAGCTATAGTACAAAGGGGCAGACATTGTGTTTTTGTGTAAATGTAGAGTTTTTGAAATGTTTTTAAATTGCAGAAAGAGATATCTCTCTTTTATTTTTTATTTTATCAGTGCTTTATTTGTTTTAAGATATTTGTCGACAACATGCACTTCTATGATTTTCAAATGTTGTGCTCAAAATGCAGAACTTCCATCACACATTTTAAAAGCAAACTTAGGGGCATGTTTTTTTTTGTTGTTTTTTTTTTACACTTCTTATAAAGCTTTACCAGAAATCTGGCCATTAAAACCTTTTGAAAGGTAGAATATAAGTAAATGAGTAAGTAGAGCTTGATTTATTTTTAAAAAAATGTAAAGCTCACAGTAAGAAAACAAATAAATCAAAAACAGTAAACACAACATTAAAGGAAACGTAATAAGAAAATAATTGGTCCAAGGATTGAACCATGCGGGACTCCAAACAGCGTAGTGTGCCAAGGAGATGACATACACATGGCCAGCGCGATATGGAAAAAAAATGTTGTGATATCAATGTTCAGTATTGCCATGAAAATATGAAGTGCAATAATTAAACAAAAACTAAGAAGTACATACTGGATATAATTCACAGTTTATCTGTCTATCTGTTGTTCTTTGTGTTTTGCGCAATACCTGTATTTCAAACATGTTTCTCCTGAATCAAACACAAATCCAAAAAGCAGTTTATTCACCACTAATTTGGCACCAATTAATCTGAGGGTAACTGGTAGCTGGCTTGAACTTCATCTGACTTTATCAAAATGGTGTAGAAGCTTGGTCATTATACCCAGGTCTACCTCCAACGGGTAAAATAGGCATTCTTCTGAGTGAGAAACATTCAGAGTGTTACACAGTGTTGACTGCAAATTCTTATATTGCAAGAAGGGAATGAAATCTGTTAAAGGCTATACCAGAATTGCTAGACCAGTAATGCATCCTATCAGTAAAATGTCAGAAATATGACGCAGTGGATTACTTTAGATTGTTTTGAAAATACCTAATCTTGTATTCAGGGAGTGTGTTTTCTCTTTGTCACGCTAACAAGCTCTCATATCTCTTGTTTTATTTCTGTGTTTTTTGTAGGATTCGTCCTCAGCTGGCCCGGGAGAAGATAGAAGGATGTCATATCTGCACATATGTGATGCCCGGGGAGCCACAGGTGATCCTGGGCAAAGACAAGTCCTTCACCTACGATTACATGTTCGACATGGACTCCACGCAGGATGCCATCTACACCACCTGCACCGAGAAGCTGATCGAGGGCTGCTTAGAGGGCTACAACGCCACCGTGTTTGCATATGGACAGGCAAGTCTTTGTCCTCTGTGTCACAGCTGTGACGCTGGTGGTGCTTTATAGCTGGGTGGATGTGGAGAAATGGCTCAGTGCATTTTTGTGTTTGAGGACAGCATGAGAAGGGTTTAGTGTTTGAGATGCGGAAAGTGTTGACATTTTGGTAAAAGGAAACCAGAGGACAGCTCTGTTTTGGACTTTTAACCTCTATGACCTTTTTGCTTTGAAGGAATCGTTTGAAAAAAACACGTACTTGCTTATTTCTGTGAGTTAGACAAGAAAAAATAAATGCTGACCTCACTGCTTTAAAGCTAAACAGTATAAGCTTAGCATATAAAGTAGGAAATGTGGGGAAAAGGGCACAGTCTGTAAAGTTTAAAGAAAGTTTTATTATAAGTTTGATATAAAATGTGTTTCTTAGAAAGCTTTAGAGGACATTCTAGTTAAAACTTTTAATGTTTGGGCATGTCCATGCTCATTCTCTCCCCTGTTTCTACTCTCTATGCTAAAGAACTATGCTAATTGGCTAGCTAACAAAGTCCAGCCTTAATTGTACAGATATTAGCAATTTTGATTTTCAAGAAGTTGAATCAGTTCAGTCCATTTAAACAAACATATATTTTGTATTTATTTTTTCAAACAACACATATGGCATAAATTTATATTGTATTCAATTGAATTTTAGAAAAATAAATAACATACCTCAGAGAGCAGTAAAGGCTTAAAGAGATCAAAAAGCTCCAGCAACACTTGCAGATTAAAGATCAGCTTCATTAGGACGTGTTTTGGCTTCATCAGGGTCCTACTGAGAGCTCCTCAGAGGGCTTCACAGTTTATTTAAATCCTTAAACTTCTGAAAACTCCCAATAACAGAAGAAGAGAAGGACCTGAAGTATTTTAATAAAATACTTAATTAAAATAATATTTAGTGGCAACATTTTTGTGTTTTTTTTTTGTGTCTTAATTTAATTATTTCTCAAGCAAAAGTGTCCAAAATGTTCCTGATTCAGTTTGCAGGCGTTCTTTTGTCAAATATGATCATGTGTTGCAAAAATCATTGTGCAAATTCTTATACGATTTTTTTCACCTTTTCCAATATTTCGGAGAAAAAACAGTCTTTTTAGAAAATAAACTGCAGTTTAATGGATATTGAAGATAATCATTAATTGCAGCTCTGCCCTACTTGTCCTCTCCCTTTTTTGTTGTCGATCACCAAGTTAACCACATGAAAATAACGTGCAAGTGTAGGCCTCATTCCCCTCCTCCTCCTCCTCCTCCTCCTCCTCCTCCCCCCCCTTTGCCTCCACTACTGCTGAGGTTGCCTTAGCGACCGAGCTCTTGCTGTAAGGCACGCACACGTTTCAAAGTGAAGTGCACAAACACCTATTTTAAACAGCCATACATCTTTAATGTGTGTCCATATTAACCCGTATCTCCCCAGTGACTGCTGCTGTCGGAGCTGGCCTACTTCTGAGAGCAGAGACAGTGGTTGGTTTGGCCTGGATCAGACCTGTTTGCCTCTGTGGCTTTAAAGGGGACTAATCTAGATTTAGATCAACCCTCTCGGCTGCATCACAAGAACTCTGCCTGCTTTGGGTTACGGATATATACAGAGAGTAATGATGTACAGTAGAGAGTAGCGAGCAGTTTTTCTGACTTATTCATGGGAGGAACTAAGTAAAAGCCGATTTTTTTTTTTTTTAAGGATTTAGTAACAAAAACAAAAAACTTCACGACTGAAAACAAGCTTCTTCCAAACGTCCAACACTAACAAGCAAAATACAACTATTAAAAAAACACTAAGGCCTTGATGGAAACACACTTTCTTCCACAGAAGGAGTTCACTAAAGTCGCTCAATGTCAAGACACATTCACACACGCAGCCGCTGGCAACTAGCTGCTTCCTCTCTCCTGCCCTTTCTTCCCATGCCCCGCTTGCCAAGTTGCCACAGGTGGGTTCAATGGCTGGCTACACTGAAGCTGAGAGCAGCACACAGGAGAGAGGGAGAGAAAACACAAAAACAAATACACAACCCCCTGGAACATAACATACAGTAATCCAACATGTTAGCATAACTCATCTTGTTAGCAAGCTATCATGCTAAAGCTGTAAAAGCGAAAGGAATAAACACTTTAAAGAATTGTTTTACCCTGAAATACGTTCCATCGCCCTTCTGATTTTGAATGTCCTTGATGCTGCTGAACTATTGTGAAGCAGTGAAATGATAAATATTTGTTAGATATTCATGTTTAGTAATGCTCCCACATCAGGGGTAGTATAAGACTTGCTATCTCGCACACAGCCGTACATGTTTATAACGGCATTTGAGCTTCCCATCTTGAACATCTGGGAAAAATGTGCAATGTGAACATTAACGACTAATTTTTGTTTTCCTTTTCCTCCTCCTCATGCAGACGGGTTCAGGGAAGACCTACACCATGGGAACGGGCTTTGATGTCAACATTATGGATGAAGAGCTGGGTATCATTCCCAGAGCTGTCCACCATCTCTTCAAGGGCATCGAGGAGCGCCGCCAGGCCGCCCAAGAGCAGGGACAGCCCGTACCAGAGTTTAAAATAAACGCACAATTCCTTGAGGTAAGCTCCCCAGCTTCACCAAAGCATAAATACTGTCTTTTTATTTTTCATCATGACCTTTAGATAAAACATAACCTACACACTATCGGCCTCTTACTCATATATGGACGAGCTGTACAGAGATGTCACAGGTCAGGCTTACATTGTTGACACTGCTCATTTAACAAGCTTTGAGAGCAGCGCTACATCATTTGAAAACATCCACATTGACAATTGAACTGCAGCAGCTGTCATCGTGGGGGTTAGGAGGTGCTGGGAGGGGGGGTGGTGGTATCTTAGTCTGGACAGGAAGAGTTAACAGGAACGATGTAGCAGACAGTTGTTGTGCTCCATCAGAGAGTGACAGTGTTTAAATTCCTTCACACGACCTGGAAGCGGAGATGTGGATGATTTGTGGATGATCTGCAGAAATTCAACACTATGCAGAAAGTGATACTTTCAGACTTTATTCTCCATCAGTTACTTTTCATGGTCTTTTTATGGAGGGTTGTAAATTAACTTTCCCTAAATGTTCTTATAAAGGTGCAAAATGATTTATGGAAACCAAATCCAGATCATCCTGAGGCACTGAAAATGTTTTAGACTTTTCAATTTAATGCAGCCTAGCAGATGTTTCTGGGAAAATTAAAGGCATTATTTGATAATAATGTCAAAAAGGATCGCACATCCGGGGAAAGTTTAAGTACTGGGTGCTGGACAAAAAGCATCCAAACAGAAAAAGTACTGAGTCTGCACACCAGAATCTGCTCCAATTAAATGAGATTTAATGGAATATCACATGTAACGTTTCAGGCCCTTGCCCTTCATCAGACATGAACAAGTGAATGGACACACCTCCACATATATACAACCCTGAGGTGACCTGGAGGGCCGAAACATTACATTGAATTTGATTTAATTGGAGCAGCTTCTGGTGTGCAGACTCAGTACTTTTTCATTATTTGATAATAAACATTAGATATCAGAGCTTAATCCTTTTAATAAACATTATTACCTTATATATCACCCCTGTTAAATTTCCCCTGAGAAATATTTGTGACATCCAGCTTTAGTAATTTTTACATTAAATTATTGCATTTATGTGGCCAGATAAATGATTTAAAGGTAATTTAGTGTATAGATAATCAAGGGCGTCATTACCACGGGAGAAAGGGCGATAGGTGGAACGTACTCCTGTCAGTTTTCAGGGTCTTCATTTTGGTCCCAAATGAGTTCAAGATCGTATTATGAAGGCCTGAAATGTTTTGAATTCCAAATCTTCTGTGAGACTTGAGAATTGATTTAATTAATCATCTAATGGGATATTCTTGGTTAAATGTCCCTGTGTGTGTGTGTGTTTTGTGTTTCCCTGTAGCTTTATAATGAGGAAGTTCTGGACCTGTTCGACTCAGTACGAGACATGAAGCAGAAATCGCACATCAAGATCCACGAGGACGCCAATGGGGGAATCTACACGGTCGGTGTGACGACACGGACCGTTTCCTCCGCGGCTGAGGTAAAGAAAAAGGAAAACCCTGCACATTGTAAATATCTTATTTAAAAGACAATATTTATGTACATGTGCCTGACTAGTAAACCAAGAAGAGCCTTTAAAACGAGACATTACCACTGCTAAAATCTGCAAACAAAAACGTTCTGCTGGATCAGTTTTCAAATAAAAACGAATTCAGACTCTAATAATGCCAAATCTTAACTTTGAGTCATTCCCCAGTTCACATTATGTGTCTATTAATTTGAACTACTTCATGATATTTAAGCTTAGATATTTCATAATTTTGTATTGATTGATGTGTGCATATATTCAGAAAAACAATTACATTGCTATAATAAGTATTGATTATCCACAGATCTAACTTCTTGAATACAAACCTCTTTGTCACCAACACTTTACAAATAGATCATTCATTAATAGTCACATATATCACATGTTCCTGCACTGACGTTTGATTTCATAAGTTCCAGGGAGTTTTGGCTGTTTCAGGTTTTTCCTGCTTTATCAGCTTTATTTTTAACCCTTTTTTTAATAACTTGTCTCTTCCGCTTCAGATGATGCAGTGCCTGAAGCTGGGCGCGCTGTCTCGCACCACAGCCAGCACTCAGATGAACGTCCAGAGCTCTCGATCTCACGCCATCTTCACCATCCACCTGTGCCAAGTTCGCGTCTGTGCCTCCGACAATGTCAGTACAGTCTCATTGGTTATTATTCAAAAATAATGACAAAGTTACTGCGAGCGAAGTGTAAATAAAAATGTCTGTGTCTGTCAATGTCACTCAGCAAGAAACTGACAACAGAGTCTCCAACGGAAACTCTGAGATGGACGAGTACGAGACGCTGACGGCCAAGTTTCACTTTGTGGACCTGGCCGGTTCTGAGAGGCTGAAGAGAACCGGAGCGACGGGTGACCGAGCCAAAGAGGGCATCTCCATCAACTGTGGACTGGTGAGCTTCTTCAGCCTTCTGTGTTCCTCCAGCAGGATTTGTAAAGTCACTCAGGGAAGCAGAGAGGCCGCAGACAGTTATTCAGTAGAGTGTGAGTGCCATCTAGTGGTGGAATTTTATACATGTCAATTCTGAATAACAGGACAATCATTCACAGAAGGACAGACCTCAAAGCTTCAACTTGCAGGAGTAGTTTTCTGCTATGAAAGACTACATGAAACTTGCAGCTGCAGTGCATAGTTTTCTTAAAAATAAAGACAGATGTTAAGTATTAAGAATTTTCTTTGCTGGACTTTACCATTCTCCTCATTAAAGCAGGGTTTCCTTTATTTTCCTGGCTTTCTGATATACCTGATAGGCGTTCTTCTTCATTAAGAAAGTCAGCATGATTGATGCATTTAGTGACAAAGGCAGGGATGCTCGTCTAACTCTACAGAAGGATGACCAGAAATATATGAAGTTTTGTTTTTTGTCTGTGGCGTTTCCTGAACTGTGTAATTTTTATTATTGGGCTCTTGAAAATCCTAGAAGGTCAAAAAAAAAAACAACATAATTTCTTTTACCAGACTAAGAAGCTTTCGGTTACTTTTCAAGATTATTGAAAGGCCTCCATCTTGTTTAATATCCAAAAGAAAAGTCAAAGGGAAAAAAAGCAAGTTTTTAACATGTCTCTGATATTCATTTGTTCCATGCAAAGCTCCAGTTTCACAACACACACTAATCTGCTGCACCACCTTGAATATGTTTTTCTCTTTGCTCTCGGCTCGCTTGCTGCAGCTCGCTCTGGGGAATGTAATCAGCGCTCTGGGTGACCGAAGCAAGAGGAGCTCACACGTGCCTTACAGAGACTCCAAACTGACCCGACTGCTGCAGGACTCGTTGGGAGGAAATAGGTCGGTGCAGGACTGATTCACCATTTTTTTTTAATCTCAGGCACAATCTCCTTCTTCTCTTCATAGTTTTAAAGATAAACACTTCTTAGACCTGTAGAAGTTTTACACATTTGACTTACACTAAAGGAAACCAAAATTTCAACTTCATAACTTGTCATAATTATTATAATTTAAAAAATATCTTTAGCTTTAAATGCTAGTGAGCTGTGTCTGACCACGCCCCCTCTCTGGAAGGGTTTGGTTGGCTCGGGCTTTCCTGCTCCATGCCCTATTGTTTACGGTGAGAAGGCAGACTCAGAGGGCAGAACAAACACCTAGCTGTGGGAGTGTCATCCACCTGGGGGAGGGGTTACTGCCCTTTGTGATGTCATTGAGGGAAACTCTCCAAAACGGCCTGTTTGAGAACACATTTTCTGAAAAGTGGAGCAGGCAGAAGATGCAGAGGATGGACTTTTCTCATCATTGGATGAATGAAACATTATTATGGAACATAAACGTTAACTTACATCTGCCTTGTTCATGTCTCAGCCAAACAGTGATGATCGCCTGCATCAGCCCGTCCGACCGTGACTTCATGGAAACGCTGAACACCTTGAAGTACGCCAACCGAGCCCGGAACATAAAGAACAAGGTGATGGTGAACCAGGACAAGGCCAGCCAGCAGATCAGCGCTCTGAGGACGGAGATCGCTCGGCTGCAGATTGAGCTGATGGAGTACAAGACTGTGAGGAGACTGAAGCGTTCAAAAGTTAAACTTGAAAAATGAATCTCCTAAAGAGTAAAAACACAAACTTTTCTCTGTATTACCCCCCTCCTCCCCTCTCTCCCCTGCAGGGCAAACGCCTGACGGGTGAAGACGGTGTGGAGAGCTTCAGCGACATGTTCCACGAGAACTCCATGCTGCAGACAGAGAACAGCAACCTGAGGGTGAGAGTGAAGGCCATGCAGGAGACGATCGACGCCCAGAGAGCGAGGCTCACCCAGCTGCTCAGTGACCAAGCCAATCAATCCCTCGCCAAAGCAGGTAAGGAGGAACCTGCAGACATATTTATCCTTGGCAAAAGTATTTAACAAGCTTCTTAAGTTGCACTGGATACATATGATCGGCATGTTTTATTTTTTTTCTCTTTTTCATACTCATTTAAAATTAAACCTTTATTAAACAGGAAGTCTGTTGACGTTGATGTTTTTGTTTTCCAGGTGAAGGAGGAACTGAAGAAATTGGAAACATGATCCATGGTTACATCAAAGAGATTGAGGACCTCAGGTAAACAACTTTTAGGCCACCTACCTAGCATATCTTTCTGAGCGCCAGCTTCTTTTTTCCAATTGTTATCAATGAGGAGAGCTCTTAGAGAGATCTGGGAGCTGGGAATGTTGTCACAACCGAGTCAACTGCGTTCCAGTTGCGAGTTGGCAACAAGTCAAAGAAGCAATATGGACGCATCCAGGAGTACCTTTGTTTTTTGTTTTTTTTACTTATAACTGACCATAACAACATACTGCATGATAGTTTGTGCGCAAAATTAACACAACAACATGTCCTCTGATACAACTTGCACGATCATTTTTGTATAATTGATTTAATTAAAAGTTGCTTATAAGAAACAATAGTTACTGCTTAAATGTTACTGTTGATGCACGTAGCAGCCATGTTGGATTTTAACTCGGGGCTACTGATGTTCCTCCTCCCTGAAGTCTGAACTTGACTTCAGGGGGCATTCCTGATGAGGCATCAGACCGGCAACCCGGAATTCCCAACTTCTGAGATCAAGTTGAACACATCAAAACATGGAATATTTTTTGTTTGCCTTTATTTCCTTCTCAAGATCCTGTGCACTTATTAACATATTAACACATTAACCAAACCCTCTGTGTGTTCTCCTCCTCTGTGTCCCTGGATAATACCCACAGGGCTAAACTCCTGGAGAGCGAGGCTGTGAATGAAAACTTGAGGAAGAATCTGTCTCGGGCCTCCAGTCGTCAGTCGTTCTACGGAGGGCCCGGCTCCTTCTCCTCCCCGATAATGGCCCCAGAGAAAGAGACCTCCGACATCATCGAACTCGCAAAGAAAGACCTGGAGAAACTGAAGAAACGAGAGAAGAAGAAGAAGAAAAGGTAGTGAGACTGTACATGTGCATGCTGTTTCAACTTTCATCGTCGGATATTTAACCTAGCATTGGCTGTTTTATGGTCGCTATTATACGTTTACATATACACCTAAGTATTTGTAAAACCTTGAACATCTCTTCCTTTGGGATTTAATCCTTAACTATTCAAAATCTTCAACATATTACTGTTTCCAGGGATTTAATTCTGGATTACTCGAGAATTACAAATTGGCTTTCTAACACCAATATGAATCCCTAGTCGGTCTACAAAACCCCTAATTATGAGAAAAGTCCATCCTCTCCGTCTTTTGCCTGCTCCACTTTTCAGAAAATGTGTGCTCAAACAGGCTGTTTGTAGAAGGGCAGTAGCCCCTCCCCCAAGTGGGTGACACTCACACAGCTAGGTGTTTGTCCTGCCCTCTGAGTCTGCCTTCTCACCGTAAACAAAGGGGCATGGAGCGAGAAAGCCAGAGACACCCAAGCCCTTCCAGAGAGGGGGCGTGGTCAGACACAGCTCATTTACATTTAAAGGTCCAGACACAGAAACAGCCTGTTCTGAGCAGGGCTGAAATAGAGGGGTTTATAGACATGATCAAATACAGGATCAGAGTGGATTTAGAACAAGAAACTTCACATGTTTTGGGGAGCTCTGACACTTATTTAAAGTGGTTGAAAAGCAGGAGAATATGTGACCTTTAAAGGCCTGCCGGCATTCTTGCCTTCAGAGACACAGTATAGCTTATAGATGTATAAATAAGGAAAAAATGCTTTTATTGGAGTAATTAATAGACATTAAACAATAAATAGCATAAAGTGTTAATGTTTGTTTTATAGAAAAATATAATTGCATCATTCCAGGGCTGATAGTTCTTGCAGAAATCTGCATCGCCTTTAGGTTCTGATCAGGTGGAGGCGTGCTGTTTTGGGCACTTTAAGGATAAAAGGTGGTGTTTTCAGTGCAGAGCTTCCTCTGATCGTTCTTCCCTCCATTCTTCCTTCTTTCCTTCGTTCATCTCTTGCTTCCTTCTCTCGTTTGACCCCCCCCTTCACTCCTCCCTGAAGACTCCAGCTGCTGTTGGAGGAGAGAGAGAGGGAGGAAAGGGAGGAGGTGGTGGAAGAGGTTGAGGACGCCAGGTTTGTCAGAGCACCCACCCTGCTATTGGCCTTCCCTGTTCCTTTGCTTCCCCTGATTTAGCTTTTTATTTGTCTTTTGGCTTATTTTGGGCAGGTATTTCCCCACCTGGAGGGAGACTGTCTGCATACAAGCACCTCCTCTCCATAAACACTCTTTTCTTTTACATAATTACCTGGATCTCTTTTTTTTTTAAATGCCTTCTAGCTCATTTGTTGACCCGTCACGCTACATACTCTTCTGTATCGTTTTATGTTTTAATTACCTTTTTAATCCATCTCACAGTAAATGTGGAACTATAAAACGTCTGTTATGACAGACCTTAGAGCCAATCTGGCTGCTTCTATGTAAAACTTTGTTTTCGTTTAAGGAAGAATGTGCAGCTTTTTGAACCGGTAGATGTCGCCCCTAAGCACCCTCATGAAACCAAAACAAACTGTTTGTCCTCACCTCCGCCATACTGAAGCCTCCGCTCTCCTCCAGCGACACAGATATGTAGAAAATGTTTGGGTCTCATTGATTCACACTGTTACATAGAGCTGTGTGGGATCTGCTTGATCTAGGTTGGAGATGTTTGAATATTCTGGATAAAGACAGAGGCAACGCAAATCTGAAACTTCCTAAAAGTGTCTTAAAAATTGAGTGCACATTCAAAATGTTAATCTTCTTTTTAGACAAAGTTAATCACACTAAAGTGTATCAAAGCTATCATCAGGAGGTAGTGATTTTTTTGTCCCACTTTCCTGTGTCTTTTCCTGTCTTTTTTCTTTTCCGGTTTCTCCAGATGCTTTTGTGCCTGCAAAACACCACCTAAACATTGCTAACCCTCTGTGTTTGGATAAAATATCTATCCAAAGTTTTTTGTTTAATTGTTATTATTAATTTTATGTTTTGCAAAATCCTACCATGCTTTTTTTGCTCTCACTGTTGTTGTTTTGTTTTTGCCCGGACCCTGAGATGCCGCCCCTTCTTTCTTAAAATGATGCACTGTCTTTTCCACAAACGAGAAAAACTAAGACAAAATCAAAGCAGTGTTATTTCTGTGTTCAATTTATAATTCACATTATTTTAATATAGTTCATTAGAAGGGGTGGGAATCACCAGAGGCCCCACGATACGATGTTATCATGATACTTCAGCCAAGATATGATATTATTGCGATTTCAAACATTTCGCGATTTGCTGAGAATTGCGATACAATATATTGCGATTTAACTTTTTTAAACTGCATATTATGTCCACAAAATTTAACTAAATCAAGAACTATTTTGTCAAATAAGAAAACATTCTCAGTCTATTCATCTCACTTCAGTCTTTTTATTTCTACACAGTGGGAGTCGAGCCCACAGACCGACGACACTGTGAGAAAAAGTAGCAGAGAGAATCACTCCCATGTTTACCCGCTTGCCTCTGTCATCTTTTATTATTGTTTTGATTGAGAGCCCCCTGGTGGCAGATTTTACATACTGTTCGTTTAAAAAAGCTTTTATTATAATAAATCTATTGATACTTGTCGTCCATGAGATGATATTATATCGCCAAGCAAAATATCGCTATACTATGCTGTATCGATTTTCCCCCGCCTCTCTATTCATTAGGCTTTTTGCCTGCATGTAAATTGTGCATTTTGTCATTTCAAACCACAAGTGTAGTGAAGTCCATCAGAAGAGATCTGTGCTGAGCTTTATGGTTTTTACAAAAGTTAAACTTCTAAAAAGTAAAAATAAACGATGCTTCTTTTCCCCCCGATGATTAATTAGAAGTATTCTTCTTGTCTACATGTGTGTTAATGTACCTGTGGAGAACCATGATGTCACTGATTCTTAGCCTCGTGTCTGACACCTTTCAGTGCCAACAAGGAAGAAGTTCCCGACAACGAGCAAGAAAAGGGCACGGAGAAGGAAATGGCGGAGCGAGTCAATGAAGACCCAGAAATGGTACGATTGATTCACTTAAGATTCATCCTTACTTTAAAAAAAAAAAAGGTCTTAACTTTAGATAGTGAATTATAAATCTGCTGTCTTGAAGGAGGTCCAGGAAGGCAGCGACCACGAGGAAGCAGAAGAGGAAGAGGATGAAGACGAGGAGGAGATGGATGTGGAGGAGAGCTCTGATGATTCTGACTCAGAGTCGGATGAAAAAGGTATGAATGACAGAGAGTGGTTCAAGATTTCTTTATTGGTACCTAGAAAGGTACATTTGTTGTGCAGACAGGAGACGATGCATTCCAACAGCTACACACAACACATAACAAACATGGTCGATTACATCAGGTCAAAGCGAAGTGTGTGTGTGTGGTATCTTATCACTTATTCAGCTTAACAGGCTGCTGATTGTCCTCAAGGGGGAGCTGTTCATTCACTAAAAGACGACAAGGCAGCCAGCATCACATGAATGTACACCTTTATTTAGGTCTGAGGAGTTGTGATATTTTCACAGGTGATGTGTTAAAGCTGGGGTGTGCAGTTAAATGAAAATACTAAACAACAACCTAAAATATAGAAATGACCAGAGACTGAATAATACAGCCCTCCTCATCAACTCAGAGCTCCGGAGAGTTTGTTCAGCTTTCTTTCTGAAACAGTGTGCATGCAATTTTTTGTGACTTTGGTCGACATCTTTTTGAGTTCTTAAAAACTTAAGCTGTGAAGATTTCTATGTTATTTGAAATTCATGATATAAGGATGAACCCCTTTGAGGTGTATCACCTCGTTTTCAAGGGGGTCCCAAACAAACAAGAGTACAACACAGCAATACAAGGACAATGCCACTGAGCTGCTGAGTCCATATAACACCAGCAGGTCCCTGAGGTCCTCTGACCAGGGGTCTGCTGGCGGTTACTTGCAGGAGGCTAAAAACCAGAGGAGACTGTGACTTTGAGGTTGTGGCACCTACATTTTGGACCTGCCTTCCACCAGGACTGAGAGCCTTGACCTCTGTGGACACTTTTAAAAAGCAGCTAAAGACCCATCGTTCAGACTTGCCTTGATCTGTCGGTATTTGATTTGACAAAAACAACAACAAAAACAGAAGACAACCCCAAAGAACAGGATGCAGCATTAACTACGACCATTATAACCCTAGACTAGACACATCAGAGGAAAAAGGCTCAGTCTATACAATGAGATACAGACGTCACCATCCTTTTTTGTTGCGTCGATAGTGGAAAAAGAAAAGGTAAATGAAATTAAATAGTGTGTGTGTTCATATATGCCACCCCTGCGTCAGTCAGGGCCCCATTTAGGCCAGCCCAGTCAAAAAAAAAAAAAGCTCTTGACACACCCCTGGTGTACAAATAACTTTAGCAAAATAAATAGTCACTCTTCTTGTCCACAGTCTCTTTTGCTTTTGTAGGTCATAAAGAGGCACCAGTATTATCTTTGGTCTGTTTCATTAACGATTTAAAAACTCCTCACGGGAAGATAAAGAGATCTTTCAAACAAGTATAAATATCTCACAAAAAGGGTCTTAAAGGAACTGTCCATTTGTGTCCATACGCTCATCTCATTGTGCGTTCAACAGAGAACTTCCAGGCCGACCTGGCCAACATCACCTGCGAGATCGCCATCAAGCAGAAGCTGATCGACGAGCTGGAGAACAGCCAGCGGCGTCTGCACACACTCAAACAGCAGTACGAGCAGAAGCTGATGATGCTGCAGTGCAAGATCAGGGACACCCAGCTGGAGCGGGACCGTGTCCTCCAAAACATGAGTAAGAACGGGTTACCACAGGGAGGGAGAGCGGGGGGGGGGGGGGGGGGGGGCGGGGACATATATCGATGTTCAAAATGTATAAAACTTTCTGCTCTAGCCCAAAAAACCTCGACCAGGTTTGATATGTGGGTTTAACTTTTAATATAGCTGCCTACTTATTCAGTTTGTTTCAGTCTTTTAAGTGTTGTGTATTTAAGTCCTTTCCTGTTCGGAGCTTCTATTAGAAGAATTTATATCTCTCCGACACGTTTGATCACAGTTTCTGTTCTTCAGAAATGAAAAGAAATATCCGTCAAATGCCCGTCAAATTGTGTTTCAGAGAATCCTTTCAAGTTAGTCGTGAATAATCTCTGCAAGCAGACAGACGTTGACAGCTGCATTTATGTTTATCAGCACTAATGGATCAAAGCTAATGGAGTTTTCAGCCTGCCGAACAAGAGTCAAAGAGTTTTTGACAGCTTAGATCAAAGTTTCTGACTCTCTAAACCAACAGAGGAAAAATGTTACGGACCACTTTTAGATTTTCTTAGAGCAATACTGCATCAAATCTTGTCATGTTTATTCAGTTTTTTTAAGATTTATATCTTGTATACTTTCAGCTTCAGTAGAGAGCGGCACAGAAGACAAGGCCAAAAAAATCAAGACTGAATACGAGAAGAAGCTGAGCGTCATGAACAAGGAGCTCCAGAAACTCCAGTCGGCTCAGAAGGAGCACGCCCGCCTGCTGAAGAACCAATCACAGTACGAGAAACAGCTGAAGAAGCTTCAGATGGATGTGGCTGAAATGAAGAAGACAAAGGTATGACTGGTGATTTTTAGTGCGTTAAAGTCTCCTAAAATGCTTCTGGTAGAAATCTTGGGTCTTAACTTGATTCAGGGTGTCATCGAGTGAACCTTGGCTGCACTACAGTCCCATTATCTGGACTTTTGTTCAACATATTTTGTGTGAATAATAAAATCTGAAACTGCTATAATGTGTCAGTGTGGGGGCACCGACTACATCATTAAAATATATTTAGGCAGTGTTATTAGACCTTTACGATCAAATGTTGTTGTCCTTCCTGGATATATGAAAATACAAACACTTTTTTAATTTTGTTGTTCCAGGTTCGTCTCATGAAGCAGATGAAGGAGCAGCAGGAGAAGAACAGGATGAACGAGTCTCGCAGGAACAGAGAGATCGCCTCCTTAAAGAAAGACCAGCGCAAACAAGAGGTAAGTCACTTTATTAAGTTTGCTTCACTTAAAGGAAGGGTTGGTCATTTCCTCCAGATCCACTTTTTAAGGTTTTGGTTGAAATTGTCTTTAGGCCCTGACAGAAATTAATAACTGATGTGCTCTGAAAAGGGAATGAAGAAAATCTGTCATCTGTATCAGTTGTAAGCCTGTAAAAACTTTGACCAATGTCTGTCACGCCAATCACGCCTCCCTGTCTCCTTGCTCGCTCTCTTCCCCATGCACGCACTAGCCCACACTCAAAGCACATCACTGATGACAGAGTTTATACTGTGAGTTTGGCCTTTATGATCAGTAAAATAGTCACATTATTTTTTTTACATGTATTATGATAAAGTTTAGTGTTTACTTACCGCTGAATGAGACCTGAGACGACGACGTAGTTTCTACAAAATGTAAGTGACGAGCTGAGGTCCGCTTCTGAAGCAATGGCACTCGTGTAAGTGAGGGGGCGTGGCTTTTGAGGGCGCACAGAGGGGAGTGGGTGTAGACGGAGCACTGAGGGAATGCTACTTTTAAAATCATGCTAGTTTTTGAAAATTACCAACCCTGCCTTTAACTCTAATCAAATCCTCACCACCAGTTTAAGGCTTGTGATATGACCAAAATCTCATGTCCTGATAATGACCATTTCATATTAAAACAATGCTGCTTATCACACATATATAAATGAGCTATAATAAAGCATAGATTAAGATGTTTCACATTTTATTTTGAAGGTTCTGCAAATTATCTATACAAGCTATTAAGGTTTGAATACATTACTTTATAGAATTTATGTAAACAGTTTTGGTTGTTTAACTTTATTCTTGATAAGATGAGAAAGAAGTGTAGCTCTAAGGTCTGCTGTTGGGACTGGTCAGTGTTTTACTTCACAAACTCAGGTTTCTTTGGTACCTGTAAGGCTTCTCATCATGCACAGCCCTACATGTGTTTCAATACAATAATTCATTTGTGTCGTGTTTTAGCACCAACTAAAACTACTGGAGGCTCAGAAAAGGCAGCAGGAGCTGATTCTGCGGAGAAAGACTGAAGAGGTGAGCAGCAGCAGATGGATGTGGATTCATGCATTATGTATGCAGAAATACTTGTGATACATTATGCATGCAGAAACACACGTGGAGTTCATTCAGTGCTCAACTATTCTTACTTTTTTTCTGTGTCGCTCGCGTGTGTCAGGTGACGGCTCTGAGGAGACAGGCCAGGCCCACCTCAGGGAAGGTCGTCAGGAAGGTCAATCTGCCAGATTCAGCCCAGGACTCCTCCCATAGACCCCCATCTGGACGCCTGTACTCCTCCGGCAACGCTGCTCCAAACGGCACCAGGTGAGTGTGTCGGAGGAGGGTGTATTCAGAGATGCTAAATATACATGCTTTTTCATGAATACTTTTTTTTTTCTTTACAACATTTACAACTATGGTATTATAATTATGACTCTAAACACCTGCATAAGTTATCCTGGATTTCTATAAATCAGCATTCCTCACTTAAAGAATGCTCTGGCCAACTCCGAAATCTTAAAAAACTCAGGGGCCAATCAAATGGGCTCTTAATCTCTAAAATGTCACACAAACTCCTCTTTGCAAATAAAAGCTTATGCTGATTCAATCAGTAATATTGAACGTATCGATACCTTGTGTGCAGGTCTTTCTACAGACGTACAGCGGGTGTTTACTCCACCAGAGTGGCCCGTAATAAGTGGCAGTCTCTGGAGCGACGGATCTCTGACATCATCATGCAGCGGATGACCATCTCCAACATGGAGGCCGACATGAACCGCCTCCTCAAGGTAAAACTTCGGCCGTATTAGTGTAACAATATTTATGATACTATGACATGTGTTTGTTTACTGTTTGCTGCTGGCTGTCTAACAAACATGAATAGCATTGCAGTTGTGATGTTGTTGGTAAACCAGCTAACTTAAAGATCATATGAAACCCATGTGATTTCATATAATACAGAGCTAGCTTGCTCTCAGTAACACACCTCACCAACACACCAGTTAGCCTGGTAGTTAGCTAACTGCCAGCCTAACATTAGTGACGTCCTTACCTGCAAATGTAGTCCGATATCTCTTCTTATTTTCACAATCGACTGGCAATGGATTTCAGACTTACGCAGGAATGTCTTGTTCTGATACGACTCCCTCCTCTTGTAAGACATTCAACCAGGTACACATCAGAAAGATGATATCGCTGCAAATACCTGCCATTGTTGCCGCCACCAACCCTCTCAAGGGTTTGTTTTTATAATCAAGATGGCGACCAACATGAATAACGCAAATTCAAGTGCAAAAGTAGGATACTAACTAGACTGCTGTGGGTTTAAGTTCATGACCAGAAGTAGTAGCAACAAAATACTGAAGACCTCAGACAAGAAACCTAATCGTCAAACTACTTCAGAGTTGCTGATCGTTGGTGGAAAAAGTGGAAAACTAAGTCAGGATGAAATTCTGATAATTAATAATATGACACTTAATTATAAAAACTCAAAACAAGGACAAAAGATCTGCCAAAACAAACCAGTATAAAACTCAAAAACAGCACATTATTGGAAGTATTCTGCTCATGACATTTGGTTTCTTTAGTCTTCGTCAACCCTGCGTACAGTCGATGAATACCCAAATAGAAGCTTACACATGCTTACTGTAGGTGTTAATAATATATATGCATCATTTACGCTACATTCTACAGTTGAATCATGATGTTTTAGTGCTGGAAATGCCAGTGAAGACTTTTGGCAGATGTCTGTGAGGAGGCTGTCGAAATGTCTGTGTCACATTTCAAGCTCATGACAGCCGAGTGGTTATTTTAAGGTTTGTTCTGGAGAAAATGCTGTGAGGGTCTGATCCTGGAGGGGGGTTGATCACTGCTACTTCATCACACATTTGTCACACGATTCATCGTCGTCATCATCGTCAGTGGGCAACAGAAACAAAAATAAAACCTGGCACAAGTTTGTGATTCTGGAATCTGTTACTTATTGTTTACCTCTTTCTCCTGTTTCTTGAATAAACAAATCATAGACCTTTGCTTCCCCCCCCTCCACCTGACCTGTACATTTGCAACATGTAGATGGTAATGGACTTGAGCTTTTCTGACTATTCAAAGTGCTTTTTACACCGCAGGTCACACCTACTCTTCTCTCTACTCTACTATTCTTACGGAATTCACACACTGATGGCAGATCAATTCAAACAGTCACTTTTGCCGATGTAGCAGCATGACCAATCACAAGGTTAAGTGTCTTACCCAAGGACACATCGGCATATGGCTGCAGGAGCTGGGGATCGAACCCCTGACTTTTTGGTCAGGAGATGACCAACTCTACCACTGAGCCACAGTGTTCATATTTAGGAATAACTGCATAGTCTGGGAATCTGTTCAAAGTTCTGTCGATTTTCTATTAATGTGTGTTTCACTGTGTGTTCCCAGCAACGAGAGGAGCTGACCAAGCGTAAAGAGAAGGTCATAAGGAAGAGGGACAGGCTGATGAGGGAGGGGCCAGAGGTGGAGAAGGCGGCGGTTCCACTCAGCGAGGAAGTGGACGCTTTGGCGGCTAACATTGACTACATCAACGACAGCATCGCTGACTGTCAGGCCAACATCATGCAGATGGAGGAAACAAAGGTAAGACAGCCAAACTACTTTGGAAATTGGAAACCAGAAACTGACATAACTTTTAAGTTAGATATCTTGTTTTTTAGTCAAGGTTGTTTAATTCAAGCTTTTTTTTTTTTTTTTTTTTCAGGAGGAAGGCGACACTGTGGACATCTCTGCCGTGGTGGGTTCTTGTACCCTGACTGAGGCTCGTTTTCTACTTGATCACTTCATGTTAATGGCTATCAACAAGGTAACAGCTCTTCAAATCATTTTTATCAAGAATGTTTTTAACGATTATTACGCTGTGTTTAATTTGCAACAAACATGTTTTGAACAAATGAACACCTGTCACCGCCTTAATTTTTCATTCCAAGACAGGCAGTCAAACGTAATCATGTAGAGTTCATGATAAGTTATCTCACATTTGGTCTCTAAGAAAATAATCTTTTATTCTTGTTGAATCAGAAATTGAAACTCTTGTGGCACCACAGGGTCTTTGTGAGTAATCTAAGCGTGTCACTTCTGTGGTCTGAACCCTTCAGGGTCTCCAGGCGGCCCAGAGGGAGTCCCAGGTGAAGGTGATGGAGGGCCGACTGAAGCAGACAGAGATCACTAGCGCCACGCAGAACCAGCTGCTGTTCCACATGCTGAAGGAGAAAGCAGAGTTCAACCCCGAGCTGGACGCACTGCTGGGGAATGCACTGCAAGGTAACAACTGTGCTTCTTTTGAGTGAGATAGACCTGGAGATGAGGACCCCAAAAACACAGACCAGACCCCTGATTTAACACCCAACATCCTGGAAGTTTCAGTACCAGGATGACAAATTTATTACACATGATTTGGCTTTTCAGGGAGAGGACGGGGTCACTGGTCAGTTGCATGATGGGACCTCTTGACATGCTCTTGCTCGTTGCCTTCTGCAGAATAGAAGCTGGCCTGAATATTATAAACTAACAATTAAACCACCTAATTCAAGTCTGGCACAAAGACATATAAGAGAAAACACAAAGTAATCTAGGTTTTAGTGTTGATTGAACTATAATTTTACAACATAAATTCTGCAGCGTCTTGTGTTTTTGCCAGCCTCTGTTCAGTAGGAGGCTGTGTTAAAGTAGCCTCACTTTATTTTCCTTTGTTTGTTTTTTTTAGTATTTCGGGGGACTGTGTTTTTTGATTTGTGCATTGCCTCTTTTCTGTTCCCCCACGTTTTCTTTTTTTCTTTTTTGTTTTCTCATGTTTGTGCAGAGCTAGGTAACATCCCGGCCGGTAAGTGAAACCACATTAGACTCTTACCTGTGTTATGAATGCATGTTTCCTTCCCTTTACAATCGGAAACTAACTGAGCGTAACATGACCAGGTGCATGAGGTGCAATGCAACCAGGCTTCCCTCCATCTGTCTGCCGACCTCCCCCTTCCCTCCCTCTCATCTGGACACACTAGTACCTCTTACTCTTACTAGCTCCTTGTGTGCTACAGCCTTCATGCTTTAGCACCCTGCTAACCTGAACCTTCCACAGGAGCCTCACAACATGGATATTATAGCTCTGTTGGATCCTGTAGGTCAGCTGACCCCGCCTGGAGCCACGGACTAATGATTCTTTTCACCTCCCCACCTTGTTGTCTCATATCGGACTCTTTTACCTGCCCACACATCTCTCTCAATAACACCCACCACCTGTCCGCTGTCTGACCTTTTTTCAATCCATTTGGCCCTGTTGAGCTCAGTGAGGACCAAGTCTCTGTTTGTTGATAAAACAGCATGGCGCTGCTCTGACATCGCCCTCGTCTGCTTCAATCGTTCATCTTTTCCTCATCCATTATGCACAGCTTTTTAAAATAAAGTCAGGACAATTACTGTATCTGTAAGTTAGAGAAAGGAAAAAAGATAACAACTGTAAACTAATCAAAGCTATATAAGCTTAAAATTATTTAAACAAGTAATTAGTAACATGCAGATGTTTCTCAAAAGATTCTTCGCTCAACTCTGATATTATTCATTGATCTCATTTAACAGAGAACGGGGATGACAGCAGCAGTGATGAGTCTGCACAGAGCCCGTCTGCAGAGGGAAAGTAAGTTTATGGTGTAACCTCTGTTATTGGAAAATGAAGCCAATCTTTTTAAACTCTGATTAAACAGAAGGTTGTATGAATGTATTTACTCAACATGATGTCTTTTCCCCTCAGCACCTTGGCATCAGATCTCATGAAACTCTGCGGAGAGAACAAAACAAGAAATAAGGTATTACACTCTCTGATGTTTCAATGCTTGGTTCTCTGTGTATGCAATTATTTCCCAGATAAATTCCTGTCTTCACTTTTCACAAATGTTTTGCTGCACAGGCCCGTAGAAGGACCACAACTCAGATGGAGTTGCTTTACGCTAACAGTGACTCCGCCCCCGATGCTCCCGCTGACTTCTCCGGTCCGATGCTGCCGTTAGCTGAAACACCCGACGGGGGAGGAGACCTGGACTCGTCAGGCTCCTCAGTCAGGGACTACACAGCTCTCTCCCCCGGCTTTTCCTCTAAAATGGGCAGCATGTAAGTCCAGGGCCGCCACTCTTTTTTGCTAACACAATAATTACTGCTTCCTTCCTTCCTGCATGTTTGATGTTGCTGCTTCATCCTCGGCTGTAATTTAATTTAGTTTCACATTATTCATGAGCATCCTCACATCAAATGGCCATGCCTTCCTCCCACTGGTGAGGCCTTTGAAGAACAGCATGTAGAGACAAGCCGATATACATATATGTTGTTTACTTATTACTGGCTTTAAACAGCTTTTCTAATCCTTACTGCAGTCTACACAGCACAAATACTAACTCCATGGCTTTAACAGGCCTTGCTTTATACCTGAGTGCACACTGACTTGTCTTTCAAATCTGCCATGGCTGATAGTTTTCCTTCAGCAAATGAAGTAAAAGAGTTGTACAAAACTTTAGAACAAATTCTACACAGGGACCTTAGTAAATTAACATGAGCTTGGCGAAGACCCACCACAGTTTTGGGACTTTAAAAACCAGGTAAATGTGTTTCTCTGTGTACTTCATGCTCATCGTGTCATTGATTTATTTTTATTTTCACATTATTTTTCTCGTTTCATTGTGATCCTTTGTGTTGTGTGTGTATTAATGTGTGAAACTGAATGATCAGTTCTGGCTCCAGAACTTCACCAGGGCGGGAAAAACGCACTCCGGAGCCCTCCCCGCTCGCTCGCAGGAAGACCTATGACAAGTCACAAGCAGCATCGGACAGGGCAAAGATCAAGGAGATTAAACAGTAAGAGCTTGCTGCCGACGTTGTGGCTGCAGGGCCGAAATAATGATGCAGAGTAACTTCAATTCAGCTACTACTAATACTCCTTCTATGGGTTTCCTGCTGTGGAGAAGCATGTCATCTACTGCTAAATGAAAGATTTCTCTGCGCCTTGTGTGACAACATGAGCTGCAATGTTTGACACTGAATTTAAAGTCATATTGTTCCTAACTAACCTGAATATTATGACTCTTTTTGAGCCATAATGAGGATTTTTTAATTTAAAATTCTTTGTAGTTTGACTTAAATTCAGTGTTCAACCTGCGGATCAGCCTCTTTCCTACTGATTTACATGACAAACATCCCTGAAGTAGTCACTGTTCCTTCCCTTTCTTTGTCTTATCAGTAAACTCTTGGGAGTGAGACTGAAACGGAAGAACGAGCTGTTCCCCTAAAATGTGCTTTGTGTCTTCTTCTCAAGAATAATAAGGCGATAACAACGCGTATTCACATGTTGAAAGCGTTTCTACTTCCTGTCTTCTTACGGGAATACTTTTTTTGCACCCCAACAAGCATGGTCAGTATGTGACTGCATGAGTACTGAAAATGTGTCAAATGTGCAAAGCCAGTAGAGGCCAACAAAGCTGTTAGTTTCACATTAATAGTACCAGCTCACAGAGACTCTTATTGTCTGACAGAAAGGCTCGAGAGGTCTCCATCAGGGTGTGCAGTGTGACTCATTTATTATTTAGTACGACAAACTACATAACGCATTTTAATTACATTGTTTTTTTTGAATGCACAGATACAGATTCTATTAGAGTAGGACATGTTAGCCTTTACTAATTGCACATAGTTAATGCGGATAACAGTTGAAAACTGAATGTGTCCCTGATCATAATTAAGACCAGACATGTATTTCAGCCTCATCCCAAGCTTTGATTGGTTAGATTTAAGCTGCTGATAAAAAAACAAAAAAAAACAAACTGTGTGTCCAAATGTGCATGATGCTTCTATTATCATCTTGGAGTTCAAGACAAATTTCGCCAAGTGGACAAGGGAGCCCTTCGTATCCTGTCGTAATATAATGAATATCAATCAATCTTCTTTTTGCATAGCACTGATTCATAACAAATGTTATCTACACTTTACAAAAAGAGCAGGTTGAGACGTTCTCTTTATTAAATTATCTCTCATTGAGGTCTACTATCCCTCCAGCCCTCTACACTCTGCTAATGAAGGCGTCTGATCCAACCTTCGCAACAGGGTCCGAAGTCTCTAGCTAGACTCTTCTTCTCTGTCAGCCCTGGTGGTGGAACCAACTACCCTTTGCACCTTTAAGAAAAAGCTAAAGACCCATCTCTTTAATGAACACCTAACCTAATGCACCGTTCTTAATGTTAGTGATGGGACTGATAATGATGACGATGATAATGATATTGAGGATGGTGTGGTATGAATGTAGATGTGTTGCAAAATAGGAGAGCTTGTAGAATGTGATGTGAGAACTTGAAGGAAAAAAAATGTTTACTTGTATAAAAAATCCACTACTTTTCTCACGTGAATCTGCGCTGCTTGAGTTTTGCAACACACTTTGCGAGACGTCTATAGCAAAACAAATTTGTACTTGTAGAAATGCCCCCCTCCCCCTCCCTCCTCCCCTCGCTGTGTGTCTGTGTGTGGGGGGAATTGGCCAATCAGAAGTAAATTTCCCCATTCAAATCCTCCATTGATTTTTCACAAAATTCTTACATCAAGAGATTGGTGACTGAAACCAAGACAACCAGCCACCCCAATACTCGTGACTATAGTACATTTAATTCGGCGCCAAAACGGCATCGAAAAGCGGAGAAAAAAGGAAAGATACAAGACTGTGTACATCATTTTTGTTACTGGCATTTCTACAAGCACAAATTTGTTTTGCTACAGACGTCTCGCAAAATGTGTTGCAAAACTCAAGCAGCGCAGATTCACGTGAGAAAAGTAGTTGATTTTTTTATACAAGTAAACCTTTCCTTCAAGCTCTCACATCACATTCTACAAGCTCACATCTACCTTCATAGTGTGGTGCTTCTCATCATGAGAAGCTGTCGATGTTGTTGATGATGCCATATTTTTCTTTTTAAACAGTACTTCTGTGCTCCGCCTGTTAGCACCTGTGTGTGTTTATTAGCATCCTTGCTTTTGTTGTATTTACTCTCTGATATGCGTCGCTGAACACATAATGCAGGAAACAATGCTTGGGGTGATTTACTGTAAGGGACTACCCTCTTGAATGCATTTGAAAAGTCATGAAAGTATCACAATAGCAGCCCAAAATTTTCTGTATTTCCTGCCATATCGATGATTCCTAGAATCTGAAATCCTCAGATCGAAGTAAGATAGTAACTGTTCTCAAATGTCTCATATCATTCAGGACTTAAAACTGGTTATTGCTCCAGATTTGTTTCTTTTGGCTCTAAAACGAATGCAGTTTCTTGACCAGATTGAAGGATGTTCACAGTTAAACCTGTATTGTAAGAATGAAGTAAATCCGATTGGGTAATAATCCTCTGTAATGTCTTCTGTACGATTACAACATGTCTGAACATGTGAGTGCATCCCTGTCAAGCTGTCCACACAGTTTCTTCTGTACGACGTGAATGCAGCATATGTGTCTCCCTTCTGCCCTCATGCAGTCCACCCACACTCCTGCCACCACTGTGTAAACAGCTCAGCACACACTTTCATTATGCTGCTGCTTAATTGGCAGCCCTACTCTCTTCCTTCACAGCCCGATCATCAGGAGCCCACCACTTCCGCTCTCCCCTCCTGCTTGTCCCAGTAACCGCTTTGCCTAGTTAAGACGTATGACAGGGCATGTGTGGCGTACTGCAAACGTCCTGCAGGTTATGCAAGGATGGGAGATAAGTCAAATTGACACAAGGCAGCCAGAGAGTCAGATGAGAGTCAAGGAAAGTTGTAGAGATTAGCTACAGCATTGCACTCAAAAATCTCCACTTTTATAAAAGTCTGGCTAAGGCCTATTTCCCCAAATTCAGAAGGAATCTCCTGCTAATACTGGATTCATGATACCATTTTATCACAATTTTCTAATGTCTCTATTACTATCTTGCACTCATTTGGGTTTTTTTTTTGCTCACCTCGTTCCTACAACCCAGCTTCAAGACGAACCAGAAATCTTCACTTGCTTCTTCCATATCTGTTCGCCTGTCTTCTTCAGCTACTATCGCCGAACAAGAGAGGACAAAAGCAGTATTGAAATTTTCCAAATTTGTATCGATTTGTTTAGGGCTTTATATGCGATTTGTCACACTTAAATATAATAGAAATCAAGTATGTCCTCTGAAAAATAACTCTGAGTCATGACTGTCTACAATGGGTGTAACACCGAAGTCCCACTGTCTGTGATGTTTTCAGAGTTATTTTTCTGTTTATTGACATAGCCGGCCCGACGGCTGACTCCTCCCCTCGCGAATAAAAGTTGTTTAATTGAGGGACTAGAGAAAAGAAGAATAACATACTGCACTCACTGCTTAACTGTGTTTCTAGATCACGCTCATTTCGGGTAAATTTACAGGCAGTGTGAAGATACGAGCATAATAAAGATCACTAGCATTAGCATGCTAACACAACAATGCACTGCGAGTTGTTTTGGTTTCATGCTGGTGCTCAAGGGCGACATCTGCTGGATCAAAAAATCGCATATAAAGCCATTAAAGAAGCTTTGCGTCAATTCATGCAGGAAATGTAAGTCATACGTCCCAGCTGTAATCAGCTGACAGCCAACTGATCGAATCCTTGTTTCAGTCACACACACACAAATCACAGCTCATTCTCACATCATGGTGGTCCATTTAAACACAACTTCCGTCTCATTGTCTCTACTACACCTATGCTGCACACTCTGCTGCTGCTGTCAAAGCTTTGCCTCCAACTCCCTAGCCGCCTCCTTTCTGCCTGGAGCCTTTGGTTCACCCGTGTGAGGGGGGAGTTTAGCACTGTGCTTCCTGGAAACCTATTTGTTAGAAAATAATTTCCAAATGATTGATTTGCAAATCATCGCTCAGGAATCTCTGATACTTTCTCCCCTCTTCAGTACAGATGGATGCTGTCACCTGTCCTCCAACCACATGCTACATAATGTTTCCCCTCCTCCATCGGACCCACCCAAGTACACTTTTTTTTTTTTAATTTGCCTTATGGGTCACTTGTGGTGTACAGGGCTAAGGTGGATCTAATCATAGACTCTGCTTGTGTGGCCTCCTTCTTTTGTCAACGTCCTCGACACCCTTAGACAAATCTCAAGACTCTTAGGTCTTCTGTCTGGAGGCCAGACGATGCATTAGACCTGCTACCTGGATAAACCAGACCCAGACTTCATTTAAACAATGAATGGAATACTTATCAGGGATCAATAGATAATTACAATAAACCCCAACAGGCTCCTATTTTTAAGCGTATTACTGCCTTTGAACACTCAGTAATCTTCTCTATTCATTGGCCTTTTTTCAATTCAGTCAGCCTTTTATTTGGTGCACAACAGGCCATTTGAAAGCTCATTCATTTAAAAAAAACTAAACTCATTATTGCGGTGTGGATCGGTGGTTCAGCATCAGCTTGTCCTGCTGCTTCTTGGTTAGCTGCAACTGTAGTAGAGGATAATGATTTGACACTTACACTAGCAGATGTCAACTTGTAAGCCAATCGGTGATCAATCAGGGTTCCTGTGTTGCTTATTGGATTGTTGCACCCTAAAGATCCAACTCCGCTGGTTTCCAACGATCATCTGTCTTTGTGTCCTTGGGTGTTTTTTTTAATCTGTTACAGGCTGGGAAAGAGAAGCTTTTGAAGGGGCAGCAGGGGTATTTTTGGATTTTGGTTTTCTTTTTCTCCAGCACAATAACGGTGACTCTTAAAACAGCTGCCTCCTAATTTTCCTTTGGACTGTTCCTGTCATCTCTTTCTATTCTTGGTTTGCAGCGTTGTGGTAATCAGCCATGAGAGCTGCATGCTGTGCATGATTCTGGTTGCGTGGGTGTGATTTATTTCTGTGCTGCGCTCTGATTATTCGACAGTGTTATGTCTATTCTGCAGCTTTTTATAGTTTTGTGTGTGTGTGTGTTTCCAGGGGCATCATTAATCCTGTGCCGGCCACTAAGAGCAGCCGTTCAGCGACCTTGCAGTGCGTCCACGTGGCGGAGGGACACAGTAAAGCGGTCCTGTGTGTCGACTGCACTGATGACCTCCTCTTCACCGGATCCAAAGGTTGATAACACCCACAATCATCCCTCCACCCTTCCCTTCGTCACCTCTTCCCCTCTCCCTCATCAGTATTCCTCACGCGTTCGCTTCCTATACTGGCAATGCTAATTTATTCCACTTTGACATACTCGTATGCTGTTAACAGCAAATAAAACCTGACAGGGTTTAATTAAGATTGGCAGGTGCACAGTGTGTGGATAAACGAGGAGATGTAGAAAAATTACATTGCACATACTGTAAAGCTATTCTTGTTAAGAAGCTTTGTATAATAATTAATTGAGGTGGATGTATTGGAAATCAAATACAGTGAATCGCTCATTTATCCCCCTGGAGCTGTTAAGTTTTATGCCTCTGTGCTGGAAACAGATGTGGAGACAGTGTACAGATGTGGAGACACTAGAGACAGTGAACAGATATGGAGACACTAGAGACAGTGAACAGATGTGGAGACAGTGAACAGATGTGGAGACACTAGAGACAGTGAACAGATATGGAGACACTAGAGACAGTGAACAGATGTGGAGACACTGGAGACAGTGAACAGATGTGGAGACACTGGAGACAGTGAACAGATATGGAGACACTGGAGACAGTGAACAGATATGGAGACACTGGAGACAGTGAACAGATGTGGAGACACTGGAGACAGTGAACAGATGTGGAGACACTGGAGACAGTGAACAGATATGGAGACACTGGAGACAGTGAACAGATGTGGAGACACTAGAGACAGTGAACAGATGTGGAGACACTAGAGACAGTGAATAGATGTGGAGACACTAGAGACAGTGAACAGATATGGAGACACTGGAGACAATGTACAGATGTGGAGACAGTGTACAGATGTGGAGACACTAGAGACAGTGAACAGATGTGGAGATGCTAGAGACAGTGTACAGATGTGGAGACACTAGAGACAGTGTACAGATGTGGAGACACTGGAGACTGAAAAGATGTGGCGACACTAGAGACAGTGTACAGATGTGGAGACAGTTTACAAATGTGGAGACACTAGAGACAGTGTACAGATGTGGAGATGCTAGAGACAGTGTACAGATGTGGAGACACTGGAGACTGAAAAGATGTGGCGACACTAGAGACAGTGTACAGATGTGGAGACAGTTTACAAATGTGGAGACACTAGAGACAGTGTACAGATGTGGAAATGCTAGAGACAGTGTACAGATGTGGAGACGCTAGAGACAGTGTACAGATGTGGAAACGCTAGAGACAGTGTACATATATGGAGACGCTAGAGACAGTGTACAGATGTGGAGACAGTGTACAGATGTGGAGACAGTGAACAGATGCAGAGACACTAGAGACAGTGTACAGATATGGAAACGCTAGAGACAGTGTACAGATGTGGAGACTGTGTACAGATGGGGAGACACTGGAGACAGTGTACAGATGTGGAGACACTAGAGACAGTGAACAGATGTTTAGATGCTAGGGACAGTGTACAGATGTGGAGACACTAGAGACAGTGTACAGATGTGGAGACTGAAAAGATGTGGCGACACTAGAGACAGTGTACAGATGTGGAAACGCTAGAGACAGTGTACAGATGTGGAGACGCTAGAGACAGTGTACAGATGTGGAAACGCTAGAGACAGTGTACATATGTGGAGACGCTAGAGACAGTGTACAGATGTGGAGACGCTAGAGACAGTGTACAGATGTGGAGACAGTGAACAGATGTGGAGACACTAGAGACAGTGTACAGATGTGGAGACAGTGAACAGAAGTGGAGACACTGGAGACAGTGTACAGAAGTGGAGACACTAGAGACAGTGTACAGATGTGGAGACAGTGTACAGATCTGGAGACAGTGTACAGATGTGGAGACACTAGAGACAGTGTACAGATGTGGAGACAGTGTACAGATGTGGAGACACTGGAGACAGTACAGATCTGGAGACAGTGTACAGATGTGGAGACAGTGTACAGATGTGCAGACACTAGAGACAGTGTACAGATGTGGAGACAGTGTACAGATGTGGAGACACTGGAGACAGTGTACAGATGTGGAGACACTGGAGACTGTACAGATCTGGAGACAGTGTACAGATGTGGAGACACTTGAGACAGTGTACAGATGTGGAGACAGTGTACAGATGTGCAGACACTGGAGACAGTGTACAGATGTGGAGACAGTGTACAGATGTGTTATGGGATCATTTCCTGGTGAATGTCAGGGATGCTAGGAGGTTATTTGTTATGATTTGAGTCATGATGGTCATTGGTCAAGGCCACTGTGACCTCTCCAAATGGGTTATTTTGCAACAAATCAATAATTTTTACAATATATTTTTTTACATATTTTATTAATCCCTGAGGGAAATTCTGGTTTACACTCTGTTGTTGCGACACATGCTTCTCACACACATAGGCGCGGCATAAACACACATGCACAAACAGGGACAGGCATTAGTGGGGCTGCTACGCAGGGAGCGCACCAGAGCTGTTGGGGTTTATGTGCCTTGCTCAAAGGCATCTGGGCAGTACTCAGGAAGTGAACTGGCACCTCTCCAGCAACCAGACCAACTTAAATATTTTGGTCCACACCAGGGGGCTCATTTATCAACAGGGTGTAAGCACGGAGCTGTGCGTAATGTGTGCGCAAGAACATTCCGTTACCATTACCGTATCCAATTAAAAATCCTTCTCCTTACACACAAAGCCCTTAACCACCAGGCCCCCTCCTACCTCACGGCTCTCCTTCACCCTCACAATCCTGCACGCAGCCTCCATTCTTCAAAGCCAACCTCCTATCTCCCCCTCTTAGAACCAAGCACCGAACCTGGGGGGACAGAGCCTTCTCTATAGCTGCCCCCTCCCTCTGATCAAAACTCACCTCTTTAAACAAGCTTTTAATGTATGATTGTGATGTGTTTTCTGTTTTCTGTAGTTTACCTTTATTGTTGTTATCTTTATGATTTGTGTGTAATGTTGCAATGTCTGTTAGTCTGTCCTTTACTGTGCTGTTCTTTCTGTTTCTAACTATTGTGTCTTTGAGTTATTTAAAAGCGCTTATAAATAAAATGTATTATTATTATTCCCACGCAAAGAGTGGGATTTATCAACTTGTACTTTTACTTAGAAATGTGTGTAAATATAAGCACAGCTCTGAGCATGCTTATGCACAGAATCTAGCGGTAGAACATTGAAACTACAAATAAAAAGCACTACGAGTGTCACAGCACGCCAGAATCAATCTCAACGTAGATGCATGTTCCAAGTTTTCTTTAATCAAAAACCCCAAATAAGTGATTTTGTCTAGTTTGAAACGGACATGTTGCCTTAATTTGTTCCAAAACCTTAAAAAGACCGACGTGATAGGCGTTTGAAATGTTACATCATGGCTCGTTTTGCCTTTAGATGATTTGGCGAACTGTGCGCTCCGCAGTAAGGGCTTTTCAAAAGAGCACTGATCTGTTTGGTCCAGCCTGTCCTCTTGAGGACACTGTTTGATTTTTTTCCCAGAGAGAGCTTTGCCCCAGATGACGCTGTAATGCACCGTTCTTGGGTGAAATTTTGGAGTATTCTGTTATCCTCCAGCTGCAAATGCTTCTCGCTTTTGTGCCGCAATGCATTTTATTTTTTGCATTGAGCTTAATCTCAAACTTCATCTTCGTCTTTTCTCCTCTGACCTGTCATCTTCTCTCCTGCATCATTTGTTCTTTTGTGAGTAACTTCGACTAAGTGAAAAGACTAATAATTTAATTGGGTCACTTAGCGCGAGAGTTACTAACCTTATTTTATTTATTTATTACCGTTTTTTATTCAACCTCATCCACTTCCATTTCTGTTATAAAGCTGCTTTTCTTTGCTCTCGTATTATTCCGCCGAGGTAAATATGTTCACGTGGTTTTTAAAGAGGTGTGTTGTTACCATAAATGGTTTAGTGGAGGCGTTTCTGAATGCAAATGTCCCCGAACATGCACGAGTCTGCTGGTTAAGAACATGTGGGATTTATCAACACTGATTACCTACCAATGTGCGTATGATCGCTGTCCGCATGTTTGATAAATACAGATTTTTTTGTACTTAGAAACATTCAAAATTTCATTCGTAAGACAGAATTTAGAACACTTTCTACGCACTGTTGATAAATGAGACCCCAGGAGTTTAATCTGCGACCCTCTAGATCCCAACCCAAGCCCCTACACACTGAGCTACTGCTGCTCCCTAATTATGACATGAGGTGTCATTTCTGAGATGGCAAAGGTCAACTTCACTTTTACATCATAATATTTTTCTTCTCGCGATTATTATTCAACTCCATAACCACTGAATTCGTGTCATTATTCTTGGGCACCCACCATGAAATTGTGGTGATCATAGAGATCTGTATTTTATAAAGAAGGATCAGGGATCCTTGGGTTACAGGAGATCCAACAATCTGAGTTACAGTTTTATCCTATTAGTTAGAAAGTAAAAGAATGTGTGACAAAGGAAATATTCTTTGTTTCTCTTTCCTCTTGATAAACATTCATACAAATAAATCTACAGCAGAGCAAGATCAGCAAATCAAAAAATAGTCCCTGAATCTAATATCAAGCGTTTGCCTCAGGGCGCTTTACAGTTACTGTTGTTGACGATGATTGATGACTAATTAATGTTATTATTGAGTCATGCATGAACAATATGCCTTATCTTAAACAGTCTTACATGACACCATTATTAATACAAAGAGACCAAAGACCGAAAGTAGACACTTAATAATAATAAATCATCCTGACGTTTCTTCCAGGCTTTAGAGAAAAAAGTGATTCTGCAAGTTTCTAATGTCTCCCTTTTATCACCAAGAACAGGGTTTACGTTGTGATTCATTTTCAAACAGCCTTGATTTCAGCATGGTCCATGCATGAAAAAATAAAGAAGATGACAGACTGTCTTCATGTCCGCAGACAGGACCTGTAAGGTGTGGAATCTGGTGACGGGTCAGGAGATAATGTCCCTGGCCGGTCATCCCAACAACGTGGTGTCGGTCCGCTACAGCTCCAGTCTGGTCTTCACCGTCTCCACCTCCTACATCAAAGTCTGGGACATCCGGGACTCTGCCAAGTGCATTCGAACATTGACGTGAGTTAAACTGATTTAAAGGTGCGCTGTTTTGTCTGACATATAATTATATCATTTTGTTTCATCTTGAGATTTAGAAAAATATCGACCAAAGTTGCCCCTGAATGATCTAATGAATACTTATTTACCTGTAAATACACATTTAAAACTGACTCATCTATAAGAAGGAATGTAGAAGGCTTACAGGGAAATGGTTTTAATAATTTCATCAGACACCATCACAAGTAAAAGCCTCTAATATACAACATGTTCTCTCACCTTAAAAGTATTTCGTACCTCCATGCATGATGTGTGGGAACACTTCCGTTTCTTTTACCCCTGATTTCTTGAATCAGATGCAGAAACATCTCATCTGTGTGGGTTTTTTTTTTTTTTTTCAGGTCCTCTGGTCAGGTTAATGTGGGAGATGCCTGTGCGTCTAACACCAGTCGGACGGTCACCATCCCTGCAGGAGAGAATCTAGTCAACCAGATTGCTCTGAACCCAAACGGAACGGTTCTGTATGCCGCCGCCGGAAACTCAGTCAGAGTCTGGGATCTGAGAAGGTAAAAACGACTGATGAGTAAGAAATGTTTAAGCAGTAACACAGGATATTTATATTGTATCACAATGACTTTAATGTGTTTAAGCCCCTCTAGTGATGAGATTTAAAGGGATGTAATGAATCACAATTTGATCAAAAGAATGTGTTGGATGAATCGTTGTAGATTCTTGCACAAAATAGAAAAAACCTTTGCACATCCATTTCATAAGACAGGTGCGTAGGAGAGCAATGTGTCAATCAAAAACTCAAAGGTAAACTCCTGCACACAGTCTGACTAGCAAACAAACATTTATTGGCAACGTTTCAGTACTTGACCTTCATCAGGCAACCGAAACGTGCCAATAAACGTTTGTTTGCTAGTCAGACACATTTCATCATTATCCTGAAGAAATGATGATTCATGTAGCTCCAACATTCAAACCTTTGGATTCATGGCAGAATTGTCTCGAATTAGCCAATCCTGGTTGAGTGTCCAGTCATCATTGAGATTTTCATTTTGTAGATTCATGAAGAACATGTCAGTGCAAAACGTTTATTTTTATTAAAATGAAGTTATGTGTATTAAAAGTCAAACTTAAGATGAGATTAAGCTGACAGTCTGTTTATAATTCTCTGCATATCTGCTCTGCTCTTAAACAATATTCTGATGCCTAACACACACAGCCGTTTCATCACAGCACACTGCTGTGTAGCTGCACAGTCTGAGGACCTGATTCATTAAAACCTGTCAGGTATCCAATCCAAAACTGTCAGCGGCCGATGACATCCTGTTTAACTTTTGATGAATAGCCTTTCTTTTTTATTTGAAAGGAGAGACAGTCACAGGCAGTACGGATTATTAAAAAACCAACTATATGCACTCAGATTAAACTTCCAAACTCAATTCAAAAACTTGTTTGCTCACACGTCTGTTTTTATCACGAGTATCAGCGTAAGCAGCATCGTGCTTCATAGACTAATGTCCTAGAATTAATTGAGTTTCACCTGCATGCTTGTCCTGAGTCCGGCGCCATTTTTCTATCCTTTAAGGTCTTTTTTGTTGTTTTTTTCCGCTCAGATTTGCGTCCACAGGGAAACTTACTGGTCACCTCAGCCCTGTCATGTGTCTGACTGTGGATCAGTCTGGAAACAACCAGGACATGGTGATCACCGGGTCCAAGGACCACTACATCAAGGTGAGTTTTTAGTGATCTGCACCTCTTTCTCACCTTCTTGTTTTTGCCAAAACACATTCTGATCGCCATGGAAACCAAAGCATAGACATATGTTTGTAACATACGATAAGATTTATGCATTCATGAATACAACATAAGGACTGTGGGAGTGTATCCATTACGCAAGACAAACCTTACATCATGAGCTAGTCCCCACAAAGTGTTGTCACATTGATGCACCTCTGACACGTAGCTGTATGACTCTCTTTCAGCTGTTTGATGTGACTGAAGGCTCTCTGGGGAGCATCAGCCCCACACACAACTTTGAACCTCCCCATTACGACGGAATCGAGTCTCTGGTGGTCCAGGGGGACATTTTCTTCAGCGGCTCCAGAGACAACGGCATCAAGAAGTGGGACCTGGACCGCAAAGACCTGCTGCAGGTACTGGATCAGAAAGATGTTGGATAAAAAAGATGCATTAGAAAGATATTCAGAGGCTGCGATGAAACACTTTGGTATTAAGGAGCAACTACAGTAGCTGTTCTTCATTCAAGGTTGAGTGGTCAACTACTTTTCAAAGTGCTTTGCCTCACTCCAATTCTGATTTGTAATAATGTATAGCACCTTTCATACATAAAAGCATGCAGCCCAAAGTGCTTCACAAAAGAATCACAGACAGGAAATAAAAATCAGAAATGGACAACAATAGATGAAATCCTGAAAGACTGAAACAGGAAAGAAGGTGATGAAATGATGAAAACTAAAAGTAAATACAGTAAGAAATAATACAATATGTAGGAATTGATTCATTGAAATTAGATCTAATGTAAAAACAATGATAAAAATGTTGACCGAGGCTATTTTCACACTAAGACAAAATATTTAATCAACACCAGGCGATATTAAAGACTCAAACTAAGACTTTTAAAAGATGTGAAATAAGAAAAAACTAAGAATTATTAAACTAATCATCAGAAGAAGAAAAGATGATAAGTGTGGAGCGCTGATAGCCTAGCAGTTATCTCGCACGCCCCATGTACGGAGGCTTTAGTCCTCATTGCAGCGGCAGTGGGTTTGAATCTGACCTCGACCCTTGGCTGCATGTTGTCCCCCGCTCTCTCCTTCCAACATTTTCTGCCTATCCTCAACTGTTTAAAAGATGACTAGTGGTTGTAATATTTTTATATAAACAATTTCAAACACCAAATCCATACATTTAAAATATCAAGATTTTGTTTTTTTGTTTTTTTTAGTGCACAAAAAAGTAATTTCTCTAATCTCATTTTGATTATTTTTACATATTCCTAATTAGACGGTGCTGTCAATTTGGTGCTGAGATCTTTTACATACATGTGTGTATTTTCAGTGGCACTAGCCATCATGTAACTGCATATCTGTCATTGAATTAACTTCTCTATATTTGGTTATAAAGCAGTTCTATGTTGTTCGAATGACAAGTAGAGCTAAAAACAAGTCTTACAGCCCGTCAAAAAAAATATGATTGGCCTTGAACCGTTATAACACCTGTCATTTTCAATCCAAACACTTACTGTATTTGCCCTGCCTCATCCCTGATGTTGACATAATAGCAAAATGTTTTTTAACTGCAGGATGTGATCGTCTGTCCTATTGTCAAAAAAACTGACAATCTCAACAGCTGGAAGAGCTTTGTTCTTGTCTACTTTCATAAAACCTTTGACTGCTGTCTCCAACAGCAAGTCCCAAACGCACACCGTGACTGGGTTTGTGCACTCGGTGTCGTGCCGGGGTCTCCTGCCTTGCTGAGCGGCTGCAGGGGTGGAGTGCTCAAGCTGTGGCACACGGACACTCTGGGGACTCTGGGGGAGCTGAAGGGGCATGAAAGTCCCATCAACAGCATATCTACCAACAGCAGCCACCTGTTCACCGCCTCCGAGTGAGTCTGACACACCAACCAAATACACACTATTTATGACTTTATGTTACCAGGACATGCACTGAACTGCTTCACAAGGCATTGACTTACTGATTCACTTTCAAAATTAACTCTTAACTACAGATGAACAAGTCGGAACAGAGATAGCTTCTGAGGATCTGTCACACATAAAGCAAAGAAAGTTCAACTTTCATTAGCCTAGCTTCTAAATGATGTGGGCCAATGCTAAGGCTTAACCACACATCTGATGTTAAATATCTCTTGATTTATAAAATAACAATAATAGTCATGACTTTTATTTATTTACAGCTTGACCAATAAGGGGTTTTTGGGTCGATGGTGTAGTAGGGAAGAGGAAAAAATATCAGAATCAGGTTTTATTGCCAAGTACATTTACACATACAAGGAATTTGTCTTGGTGTATTGATGCAGAAACAGTTAACAAAGGAAAATAAAGCAAAAATAGCAAGAACTTAAATAATGAAATATAACAAGCTATTACAATATATAGTATACAATTTAAAAATGTAAAAATATTAGAAAGAAAAAGTACAAAATGTGCAATGAAGGAGCTGTGCAGTTGACAATGAAACAAATCTTGCAGTGTATATAAATCCACTCACAGAGTGCATGTAAAGAAAATATATAAGTCCAGTGAGCGTTAATGTAACGCATAAAAACAGAAATCTTTCTTAGATCTATGTTCGATCTGTAGAGGTAGGTATAGATACCTTTATTGCGTCGTTCCCTCAAATGCAGTTATCGAACACTGGTGGAAAAGATGAAGACAAGATGGTCACTCAACTGAGAAGTAACTGCACATGGAGAGTGATGATGCTTGTTGTGATACATATAGCACATATTAGCATGTAAGCTAATGAACGAGGGGGGGACAAGCTAACACTATACTGTAATTGATGTGCGGCGTCTGCTTCCTGTCGCTGTTTATTGTAGTAAAACATTCATTCAAGTCAGCAAGACTGATTAGAGATGTTTATTACTTCCTCAGCTGTGTGGTAGTTTAACTCTTTTGTTCGTGTGTTTGACTGTTTCTTCCAGTGACCGGACTGTGAAGATCTGGCGTGCACGTGGCGGACTGGACAGCAACTTGGAGACGGTCGACAACGCAGATGAGGTGGCCAGTATCTGAACACAGCGCCACCTGCTGGGTGTGACTTTAGAGGACACTTAATGGCATCTTTGGATGCTGCTGCCCTGCACTTTGATCCCCCAACTTCTTAAGCCCAACGCTGACTCCTGAAACACACCTTTAACGCCATGTGACCTTTGTGACTGAGCCAAGAAGGAAGACATGTCCACCCACACTAGCACCATACTTCTTTCCTTAAACTTGTGCTAGTTAGTTTAGTTTAATGTATTGTTCATACTCTTTGCAGTATTTTTTTTCTCTTTTGCGCTGTAGACGATTTGTCATCTCAGAACATGAGAACATCACAAAGTCAGATCTGATCAATCGAGACTCGAAGACGACAAAGACAGAAAGTAGCTGAGCGCTATTCAGAACTGTGCCAGGATCAAATATAGAAAAGAAAGAAAGGCTAGAAGTCAAGGAGGAGAAGAGAAGGTGGCCGAGCGAACGGGTTGGTAGCTGGTCTTCCCAAACCCAGTTCTCGGGTTTGTGAGGATTGTTTGAGATTGCTTTTCTGCACTGAAGCAGAACAAATGTCCCTGCGCTCCTTTTCCCCTTAAGATTAATCAAAGTGGCTTTACTGCTCGTGTTAAAGACAAATCATCCTTCCCCTAAACTTCCCCTTCCTGCTTTTGTGCTCTTCCCTCCTAAATTCATGCAGCTGTTTAAGATCAGCGACCAAAATTGCGCACACATTTGTTGTCCTTGCTGTCCTGCACTGCACTCGTGAACACAACACGCTTTACAGTAGCAGCAAAAAGTTTGACATTTTGAGACGTATATTTATTCCCTTTCTACTCTTGTGTCTGTCTGTGAAATAGAGTTTGGTTCGCTTGGCTTAGCATAGCATAAAGGCTGGAAACAGGGAAAATAGCTGCTATGGCGTCATCCAAAGGGAGAAAAGCATCTGACTGTCAGCATCTCTAAAGTTAAATAACTAATATGTTTTTTCTTTTCTAAGTTTTAGGTTTGATTCACAGGGAAGCGCCTTGTGATTTACATGATGTGTTTACTAAATAGTTTAGAAGTTGCCAAAATATAGCGAGCCAGAGCTTTATCTAACATAATTGTTTTTGTTTAATTAAAGGGGAAGAATATCAGTGTTCCCTTTGTCCTCTGCTGTCTGCACAGTCGTGTTTAAGAGACTCCTTCAGACAACAGGAGCCCCGCTTCAGAGCAAGAAGAGACGTAACAGGAAAGAGTAGCAGCTGATGAGCTGAGCCACTGATGATGTCGCTTGTGATGAAGCTTGTCAAGTCACCAGCTGCTGATTGTCAAACACACGGTCTGTATCAGCAGCTGTCAGCTTTAAGCGACCTCAGTAAGTTTCAATCTTACGACTGGTTAGAAATGACAGAGTGGTAACAGAGCAGTCGTGTTCAGAGAAGAACAATATTCAAACAATCTTCTATGAGTCAAGGAAACAAAATTTATAAATCGTTTTAGTTTATAACCATTCAAGCCCTTTTAAGCGTCCTTGGGTTTCATGGAAGGCGCTATACAAATTAAGTTATTATTGTTATTATTATTTTATTGAAAGAGCGGCCAAATGATACAGATCATTACATTTACAAAACTTGGAATATTTATTTTTGAAATTAGATTCTTGAAACACTATTGGAAAAATATAATAGAAACAGTAAGATGATAAAACAGATTTGTATAAAAAACCTCAGTAATGTGCTGGAATATATCTCGGAGGGCAGCTGTAACCTCCTCTGGTAATTCAATTCTTACACCTACAGTACTGTGTGAAAGTCTAAGGTCACCTCTAGCCATCTTTATTCATAACTCGTCCACTTTATTTAGATACAACCTGGAAAATAGCAACCAGGAAATACTTGCACTTTTTCTTTTCAAAATCTATTTATTCTGACCTCCCTCTGTGTTTAGCACATCTTGAACTCGTTAGTGGAGATTGTCTTGAAGGTTTCTACTACATCATAACAGGCTTCTCTATATTGAAGCATTCTTGTATTTCTGTCTGCCCAGGTGATCCCATACTGTCTCTGTCATATCCAGGTCTGGACTCTGTGGAGGCCAGTGCATGGCTGTCAGTGTTTTACCAGCTGTTTATCTTTCCAAATATGATTCACTGCATTAGAGCAGTGTGTTTGGTTTGAAGTCGTTGTCAGGCTGAAAAATAAATCCATTTACAATCAGGCTCTTTCCAGGAGGACATATCATAATAAAGCACTGTCCTGTATTTGATGTACGGATTAGTAAAAAAAACAGATGTGATGAGTCAATTTGAGAGCTTGGAGTTTCCAATAGGCAGATTTTTTTTTCATACCTCAAGCCAGAGCCAGGCTAGCTGTTTCCCCCTGCTTCCAGTCTTTATGCTGAGCTAAGCTAACTGGCTGCAAACGCTCAGAGAGAAAGGGAATGAACCTTCAGAAAATGTCAAAGTATTCTTGTAAATCTTGAGCACTTGTGAAAACCGACACAATGAGTCTTTGGTAAAACAGTTAATCCTTCATAAATATGAATAGGTTCAGATATATTCTGCACTTGTTGTCTGTGTTTCATCGTACTTGTAAACGTGTGCTCACTCTCACATGTTGCGGTTAGCGCTCACTGAACCTTCACTACTGACATGTCGTCTAACTCCCGTGCTGCTAAGTCGTGTGCTCACCTTCTTCAACCCTATAAGAGGGCTCTCTCATCATGGACTCCGGGTGAGGTCCAATCAGTAGGCTACCCAGCAATGTGTTTGTATATAAATGTGATAATATCTTTCTTTGTTTTTTTTGAAGAGGAGAGGCCTTCAGACTTTCCCCTATGTTGTGAGAATAACCCCTCGTCCGTCTCCCAGTTCTGATCCTCGCGGCGCCTTCCCGGAGACACTCGCCGTCTCTTATGATGCAACTGTCGCGATTGTGTGCTGTCACTTTTTGAATGTTTGGTGAAACAGCCGCTGTTGACATTATTTGAGTACATATCTAATGTATGTAAACGATGTATTTAAAAATAAATCAGACCGAATGTTTGTTGTGTGGGACCACAGATTTGGAAACAGTCCCACATGAGAGCTGAGCGGACCAGATTAAAAGCTGTGGACGGAGTTTTTCCTCCAGTGAGCTGGCAGATTGTGTTTTGTGGCCTACACGTTTTTCTTCTCTCTGTTCTTCTGTTTGTAATGCTCTCCCTGTTACACATTTCCCAGGCGTCTCCCCCTCTCTTTCTCTCTCTGGAGTTTTAGAAGCCATTCCCGAATGGCCGACTCTGTAGCGATTCTAATGTCAGATGCCTGGTGAGAATAAACACCATCTGTCAAAAACAGCAACTTCTGTGTGGTTTTTCTCTGGTCTTTCAGTCATTTATAAACTACATGTAGAGGCTCAGATACCTGCAGGTTGGTCACTTATACAAACATCTACAATATCTGGTCAGTTTTTAAAAATGTGTGTTTGCTTTTCTGTCTATAGTCTCTTAATTTTCACCTTATTTCAGCAAATCTTCATTTTAAGCCCAACTCATTTTTATTATTATAAAAGGCAATATACAAACTGGACATTTTTTAGTGTTAATTGATTTGATGTGTGATACAAATGCATGAATTCTCCCATGAAAAAAATCATTATTATGACTTTATTTTGTACCATATTGTCATATAAAAGCCTCATGTAACTAATTACCTCACTAATAAAGGATGTATCTCAGGTTCCTGCAGGAGTTACTGTTGTGTAGGAAAACAAATTATATCTGCTCACTACATCTTGTAGATTAAGGACCATTTATTTAAAGTTTTCTAAAGGGTGCTGGCTGAATCAAAACAAGGCACTCAGTTCTGCACTGCCTTTAAAGTATTGGTCAGTTTTGTGAAAGGCCTGCCAGATAAAAGTCGCCTAATGTTGAATCTTCATGAAATGTCACAACATCTAAAACTAAGATGAGAAAATATGACGAGTCATATCTCATCCTGGCTTCACCTGTAAACATAGCCTACAGTGTGTGGTGACGTGTGAAGTGTCTCCTGACAGCATGAAGCCGAACAAGTTGAGACACTTTGGACACGTCAAATCGGTCAAAAATGTTTGCTGTTAACACGTGAAGAATTCCTGAAGATGCATCACTTTTGTTTTTGTTCTCTCTGTGACAGTGGCTCGGCAGTTTCTTCAATTCTAAGTAACACATTAGTCGAGGTTCTTCATTTCTTTGCGGATACAGGAGTTTGTTAGCAATGTCTGGTAAATGGATTTGAGCTTGTGTAGCGCTTTTCCGGCTCCTCAAAGCACTTTTACGTCTACACATTGATCAGACGTAATTAATCACATTCATACACCGCCGAAGAGGAAGGAGCAACAAGGGGTTAAGTGTCTTACCCAAGGACACATCGGGCATGTTGGACCCCTGACCTTGTGGTTGAGAGGCGACCGACTCTGCCAACAGAGCCACGGGTAGTTTTCGTGAACATGGATATATTTTGTTGTGTCCGGGTTGGTGGGCTTTACATTATACAGTATGGCAGTTCAGGCGACACATTTCTTCCATCTTTCTCAGAGAATAAATTAATAATTATTCATATCCCTCCATCTGTAGATCTGATCTTGCATGCGAAGTTATTGCTTCTTTTTTTTTCTGCAACCTTTAGATTTATTTTGTTTCACGGGGATGGAGGTTGAGTCCGAATGTAACCTCAGCTGTTAGCAATCAGAGATATTAATGAATTCAATTCCTGCAGACGCTTCTGTGTTTCTTTCCAAACCTTTCCTCTGAGGTGAGGATACTTTCTGTAAAGCAGGAGGTGTTTCCTTCACATGTTTGAAGATGTGCGACCACTTGATGGCAGTAGAAGCACCTGCACGGCTGACCGAGGACAGTGTGTGAGTAACAGTCAGAGCTGTCAACATCCCAAAAATACATTCACTGACATTTTATGCATTTGGCTAATAAGAGAAACAGCAGCGAAGCTTTGATTCCTTAGTGACATCCCCAAATGAATCTACTAGATGGCCTCCAGGGTAAAATGACTGTGATGAATTAACAGCAAGGAAATATATGACACAGAGACCCTCTACAAGACATAGGCTACATATTATTCTTTATTAGAATCTGTGTTAAAGTGCGGTATTATTACAGACTCACTGACATGATGAATATTGGGCTGTGGGAGCCCCTTGGGGGTCTGGGGCCTGGAGGGTTTGCTATTTTCGAAATCCAGTCTCACTGACGAAATAATGGGCAGGAAACAAATGTGTAACCTTAGTAACTGTACTCATTATCTTGGTGTATGTAGCTCCAGTTGTAATTCAAACATTGTACTATGAGTGCTTTTTTTTACCCTTTTACTTTAACAGATAATACTCACCAACGTGTTTTTCAAATTAAGTCTGGAACCAAGAACCTTAACTTGAAGCTGAGTTTTTTTTTTACTGTTTGTAGATTAAGTGTTTGTCTTGATGCTCAGGCCAGCATTCATGACCTCCTGTCTCGGAGTAATGTGGGTGTTTCATGAGGGACAGCCGTTAAAGCTCCTTTGAGGAACTTTCAGTGTGTGGTGATTTTTGTTGGGGCTCCCCTTGGGGACACAGTTGATCTAATCCTGTCCATGTGTAAGTAGAGTTACCTGTTGGAAAATCTCATCCTGTTGTCTCTTAAGAGTCACACATCGCACACACTGTAAATCTTTTCTGTGGAATATGTATTTAAAGAAATTGTGTTTCAGCATTATGCTGTTTACCGCCTGGTCTGACACCGGCAGCGTTTACAGGCATTAAAAACAGTTATATATTGTCATAATCAATATTCTCACAGATGGTCTCTTCTGCTTTTGTAAGAGAGGCTTCAGTCTGTTTCCTAACCAGATACAAAATCCTCGTGAATGTGAGTGTGGCTGGTTGTCTGTCTCTATATGTCAGCCCTGTGATTGACTGGTGACCAGCCCAGGGTGTGCCCCGCTTGTCGCCCAATGACAGCTGGGATCGGCGCCCGCCCCCAATGACCCTGGACGGGAAAAGCGGTAGGCTATAGATAATGGATGGATGGGTGGATAACCATCAGCAGGCACAATAGCATTTTTTAGATAATAAATATGCATCAAATCAATTCAAACAATCAACATTTGTCTTTATTACAATTGTTCACACAAGGTTACCTTTGTCCAACGGTTAAAGAGCAGGAGTCTACAAAGTGCTTCTTTTCCGGTTAAGGGCCTTTGAAGCGATCCATTTAACCAAATTTTGTAATCAATACTTTTAATCGAATGTTACGTGAAATGACTGATGTATAAAAATGAGCATTGATCTGACCATTGACACACAGTGTGCACTATGTTTCCCTGCAGCTCACAACAGCTACACCGTAGCGTGGTATATTTCACCGCCACATTAATTAACTTCTTCAGTGAAGTGAGCCCCTCCAGCCAAGTTCAGTAATACACTCCATTATTTATATGGGAAGTAATTTACTGAGAACCGGGCCCGGCGGCTGAAATCAATAACACAATATTCAGAATATTTAGTTTGCAACACTGATTTGATTTCCACACACGGTAAATGTCTGCATATAGAATCGACACATTCATGTTGAATGAATTACACTTTTGAACCAAGTCTACGTCTCTTGATTTTGATGGAGGACATTACACATTATCTACTTTACAACAAGTCTAATAGGGATTCAAAAAAGACATCTAGGGGCCCTGGAGGCCTGGTACCCATGTGCAGAGGCTGAAGTCCTCAGGAGCAGACGGCCCGGGTTCAAAGTCCAAAATGTGGCTCCTTCCCTGCATGAAGTACACAACTCTCTTTCTCCCTGGTTTCTGACTCTATTCACTGTCCTATCTCTAAAATAAAGACAACACAAACAGACTTGTGGTCATACTAGAGTTAGCCATAGTGGCTTACGTTGGCTACAATGACATAGCTTGCTTTAGCTGGAAAACAAAGACTGTCATAGCTAAGTATGATATTTTTTATTTGGAATTTTCTTCAAAGTATACATACAGATATAATTTGTGAAACAGTGGTTCTACTTTTGTTTTCTTATTACTCAACTACATCTCAAACTTTTTTTCCAGGAGTGCTAAGCTTGTTTCTGCAGTTGCTTGTGCCTCTGCTGTATTGATCCTAAACAATACTAATAGTAGAGTTATAAAAATATAGTTATATAGTTATAAAATACTGAGGTTTTTGTTTTTTGGGGGGGCTTTTGTGCCTTTAATGGAGAGATAGGACAGGAAAAATGTCTTGTGTGTCACTGTAGTGATGTTTCATGTTGTTGAGTTGTTTGCAGTTTCAAGTAACAGAAAGATTATCTCTCTGAGCCTTTGTATCTAATTAAAGGTTGTTTTATGATTGTTTGATTGTCGTGAGAACTGCCTACTCTGTTCTCTTGATTTATAATTTTAATTCAGAACTTTTTCTTTTGAATATGTCTTTTTTTATTCATGTGTTGGAAGTTTGAGGAATAAATAAATGAGAGAATAGCAACACTTCTTCAGTCCTTGTATTGACCCAAGCAAAACATTTTTTACAAGAATTGTAGACTAGCTGCACTTCACTCATAATCATAAACCAATCTTCTTTCATTTGCCACACAGTTATAGTCTTTTTTTAAACGTTAAATCAGAGTTATATTCTCCAGGCTTTACAGACCAGATACCTTAGTGACAAATAGGGGACTTGATCTACATACATAGTTCAGGTTCAGGTTATACTGTACCACAAGCACAAACACTCATACAAACACTTCTTCAGGTGCTTAATGAACGTCTCAGGATCCCATAAGGGTTTTCTGTAATAAATCTGCAGGACTGTCTGACAGGAAGCGGCAATCACCGGCTGCCTGATGTGCATGTTGCTGTGTTTAGGGTTTGTAGATGTCACTCAGGTTGTGATGAGTTGAATCTCCTTCTCTTTTTTTTACAGTGTCCTTTAGAGTTTACAGACATCAACCAGACCTTTACATCACCTCTTACACACACACACACACACACACACACACACACACACACACACACACTAACCTCATGTTTAACAAAGCAAGCACCATGCCTGCTATTCCTGCTGACTTCTTCATACATCACATGTGTTCTTTGGTCCTCTTTCTTTGATGCAAGTCTATTAATCCTCATTTAAAAACAGCTCAACCAGCTTTTTTCACAAGATGCAGAGATGTGCACATTTTCACACCGGGCCCTGCTGCACGTTTGCTGAGCAGATCTCCGTCCCTCAGAGACAGATTTTGACCTGCTTCAGCACAAACTAGATCTTAAGGACCCTTTTTTTACACAGCAGGTGGTATTTACTGAGATTGGTCTTTTCATACAGTATACCTTTAATGTGGCAGCAAACGGGTTTATTAGAACTAACACATTACTGAAGAAAACACATGTCATCTTACAGTCTTATTATTGAGTTATCAGTTTCAAAGGTGCATTTGTTTTTATTTCCCTTAAAGAACTAATCTGTAAGATATCTACTGAATTAAATCATAAAATTAGCTTACTATATGATCAGACATTAAGGAAACATGCTCTGTTGAAGTGCTGGCGTCTCTGACATCAATGCAGCAGCCAGTATGTAATTTAGATTCTGGTCCTAAATGGTTTTGTTTGGACCAGAGAAGGTGGGCTTTAAGGTTTTAAGGCACCCCCATACAGCCGTTTTGGATGCCCCTCGGTTTGCCAGGCAAACGGCAAAGCAAAAAGTGTTGCAGCGATGGAAGCGGGCAAGTGAATTTGCTCCGATATAATTGATTCTACTCAACATAAAAAAACATTTTTTTATAAGCTCCACGACCAGAAATGTAATAAGACTAGGATCAATATTGGAGATGCTTTTGAAAAATAGTGAGAGGTTAGAAGGCAGAGACTGATGCAGGGCTGTGTTTGGAATTCGGACTGCAGTACCAATTTTAAACACTATGTGTCAGAGTTAGATATTGCTCCTTTAACTACCCTTAAAATTGAAACAAACTGTCTGTATGTGATGATGAATAACTTTTACCTGCAAACATGAGTCCATAAACGGATTTTCAGGGCATCGAAAAAGTGAAAGCAACTATCACAATAAATGTAGTGTTTCCTTCATTAGGATCACGATTTCAGCTTCTCATGTATCACATTTTTGCTACTTGTTGGTCTTGCAAAAGAGAAAATTGACTATTTTTTGCATTTCATACTGTTTATTGGACAAAGAAACACATTTATCAATAGGAAAATACACAGTATTTTTTAAAGGTTTGCGATCTTAGCGAGATTTGACTATGAAGTTCTGTGAATTTGTACTATTAGATACAAAAAAAGAGAGACTGTAATGAGAGAGTGGGTATATTTGAGATAAACTCTGTTCATATATAACACAATGGGTACTAAAGCTCTCTCCAGTTAATCAAGGGAAAGAGAGATTGAAGAGACAGTCGGGTAATGAGGAGCAGTCAGAGCTCTGAGGATTTGAAATCTATTTGAGGCTCTCAGGCGCGAATACAATACAATTCTGGTCAGATACCCTGGCAGCTTATAGCAAAACTATTTTAAAAACTACTACATCAAAACAAATTCCTGCATTTAGGTCATGATGAAAAACCCAACTCCTTCCCTTCCTTTTCTAACAAAAGCCAAGAAGGGACTTTTTATTACCCTTGAGGACGTACAAGAGGTAATAAAATCGTTTCCCAATAAAAAAGTTCACTTGTCATAAAAGGAAACTGGACCATGCCACCTCTCAATCATCTGGGGTTGTCTTATTACAAATCATCAAACTCAACACCTCATCTGGAACAATCCCTCAACTGCTGTTTGAAGCTAATGTTGCACTTGCACTGTATGAAGGCTGGGATAATATCATTTCTCCAGGTAGAAATAGAAACACATTGAAACAATCTGGATCAGTAAAGCTGTATAGGCTCTAAGACACTTTAATGCACTGAGCTTATTGTTAACACCATATAAATACATTTTGATTTATTTGTACAAATTAGGAGGCTTAAAGTTAAAATAATATTTTTCACCACTATTCCTCTATTAAACAAGACATTGAAGCAGCAGTTATGTACTGTTATTATACTGTTTAACTAATATGTGGAAGAAGATTCTACCAACAAATCTTTTAATTCCTCCACCTGTCTGTTGCCTGCAGTTGGCAATAGATTCCCTTTGAGAGGTGAGATAGCCAAGACACCTGCGATTTTTTCTCTAGATTCACACATATAAGGTGTTTATATGCTAATGAGGATTGTAAACTTGTTTTTTTACTAAAAAAGACAACCAACCTTCTCTGGAACAAAGTATTCTTGTCACGAAGTTGCAAAAACAGTAATCAAATGTGTGAATATGACTGTTTTCACACTTGATTTGAATTTAAAAAGTCTCCCATCTCACAGGCCTGAGGCAGAAGTTGCTTCCAACATATTTGATACTATTTGTGTCTTTGTTTCACCTGAAATAAAACTCTCAAAGTGGGATTTGAGTCTGTGATGTAGCCATCAGAAGATAAAATCAAGAGGATTCACAGCGGCCCTCCATTTCGTCTTCATTTTCCCAAAGATCTTTGAGTGAAATGGGAGTTAGATCATTTTGTGGTTCTTTTTATCTATAAAATTGCCAGGTGCTGAATTCAGGTAGAGATGAGGGGCTGGAGTGTAACTACACGTCATTTTAGGCAGAAGATTACAAAGAAATTGTTGAAGTCACATTCAGTTCTTTCATCCTAAAGGTGACTCAGAGAAAAATGGCTGAAACTCTAATATGCACACAGATTGTGGTTTTATGTCGCATAGCTCTGTGACTAAAACATTCAATGCAGGATGGGGAGGTCTGTCATATAGCTCTTATGGTAGCAGAATATCTCTGCTGATGTCCACATATATTATCAGAATATTCCAGGTAGTGTTTTATATACATCATATACAACAGGCTTAATAGGCTTTTCTTTGCAGGTTATTTTTATTTGGTTGGAGAGATGGAAAAATGGAAAGTAAGGTTTTTAAAACACAATAATTTGATCTCAACACTTTAAAGTCAAAATATAGGATATTAATACCATCAAACATGATGGTCATAATTGTATTTAATATATCGATATGATGTCATTGAAAATGACAGTTAGATTGTTTGCTCCATAGCTTATTGTATGCCCATATTAAATCCTAAAGTTTTGGTAATGTGATTGCCTTATCTACCTGATGGTTTGTCAACCAGGTTCAACTATCTCAACAACTCTTGGATGGATTGCCATAAATGTTGGGACAGGTGTTCTTCTTTCATTTAGCAAATTTTAAATCAACTTCTGTGGCCCTCTGGTACGTCATGGAAGGCCTTAAATTGGTTGGTAAACTGTACAAGGTGAACCAAACCTTAAGGTGTGGTAAGTGCAGTCAATATAGAAATACTTAAAGTCTGCATTATGTCTAGTGACCAGCAGGAGGAGACACCATTGGTTGCAAACATTATATGCATTTCTGTAATAAGTATATGAGAACATTAACTTCTGTCAATTTTACCCCTCCGAACATTTTCCGAGTAAGTTTATGGTCATAATGGCTAGTTTAAATGCTTAATGTTCATTATGGTCACAATTCAGGTAAAACACAGGATAAAGCAGGGAATGTTTTCAGTATGGCTACAACAAAATAGGCCATAAATGCATAATAATGGGAATGCAACCTCTGGTCCCAATCACTTCTGGAGCCAAAAAACACGATGGCGACAACCAAAATGTGAAACTTAAAGCTTAAGAATAACAATAATCCACAAACCAATAATTGACATCCATCCATTGGACATTTTCACACTGTAGTTCAGTATAAATCACCACCAACCATAATTTTTCTTTGTTATCGTTTGGTGACAATGTCTGACTCCTTGTATGTTTGGGTTCTACTTAGATTAGGACCAGTTTACAGTCTTTATCCAGACAGGCTAATACATGTCACCTCCTGGCACAGTGCCCTGATGGTGAGCGTTCCCTTCGGCTCCTCTCTTTGAAGAGCCAGCTGTCTCTGTGTGGATACAGAAGTGAGATAATCAGCAAACATTTGCAAGCTAACACGCTTAGATAGGATAATAACATGGTACTGTATATGGTAATGTTACACATGCAGAAGGTTGTCATGTAGCATCGACAAATTATCCAAATAAAACTGTTTATGAAGCATAATGTGATGAGAGGTCCAAAGTTTTGTGAAAAAGGTTGAACTACTGCTCTGTTGGAATATAACAGGATGCTTAGAAGCTACATTTTGATAACTGTATTAATAAAACCTACGTCACCTCAATAAAAACATTAGAATATTTTTTCAGCAAATCCAGCAGGTGTTTGGCTTGTACAGAGAACTGTAAGTGTGTTCCTTCAGTCTAACTGAAGCTGACACATATTCCCATTTATAGCCCTCAGTTTCATGCTGGGCTGGTTAATTAAGTTAGTTTTGCTCAGGTGGCCTTTGTCACGTGGCTTCAGTGTGACACTTCTCTGACCATGTAAAATGTTATCAAAAGGTAAAAGGAAAAATAACACCCTTAATGTATGTGTTGTAAAAGTTGCTGGTAAACAGAATGGTAAAAATATATCATTACTTTTGCTTTATGTTGATGTTCCGCCAGCCAAAAGTGCTCTGCTTTCTCATTTTAAGACACTGAAAGTTTTTAATCGTTTCAAAATTAAAAATGTTTCCGAACTTGTGCAAGAATACTTTTCAATTATCCTGCAAACTCTCATAGCTGCATTTCTTCCCACCCACACGGATAACTCGATTGGCTCCCCTGTGTCTGAGAATTAATTTTTTGATGGTGGCAGAGCCAAATTGGAGCTTTTATTACTATTTTCCTTCTCAGTGATCATAACATTTTAAATAATGGTTGTTAGGAAAATTAGCTTTTGGATAATTCATCCTTATCCAATGATTAGAGGAGCTCATGATATCGGCACAAACAAGTAATTAACAGAACAGCAAATTTTTTGAACAGTAATTGTCAAACAGCTGCTGTGGAAAGAGATAATTTAATAGTAGCAACACAAGGCCTCTTCACCCCTCATCTTCCAGTGGCACAGAAAGTAACACAGCAAACTCTTAATTAAAAGCACAAGGGAAAGTTGGAAGTTGTTGCTCTAAAACTGTCCTGGCCTCAGTGTGATTTTTAAATGCAGAATGCACAGCTCCCAGTCAATTTGCCAATTAATTATTGATTGACAAACTTTAACGACATACAGTCTCCTCAACTTCATCCACTTTTTTGTTAGAATACTTGCACATTAACTTGTTTTGTGACTTTCAAAGACACTTAATTGACTTCTGTAAGTTTTCTTCTTTTTCCTTTTGAATTGGTAGTTGAATCGTTGTTAAAATCAAATATTGTTATGGCTTAATTTACATTATATTATTTAGAGAATATTACAGTATACAGTTTAATGCATAGGCTACTGACAGAAGAGCAGAACTGAGAGAAGGTCAATAGGTGTCTGCTACATCAGCACCACTGACAGCTCCATAGATTTATCAATACACAGCACAGTTAGGATATAGATATCCAGAGCAATACAGTACACTCATTCACAGTCAGGTAAAGGATTAATGAGTCAAGCTTATTAGGCAAGGCAGGTTTATTTATATGCAGCATTCATACAAAGAGCAATTCACAATGCAACAATAACACTACTAAACAACCCCTCAAGCCCCAAGTCAGTCATTAAAAAAACAATCCAAGAAGGGTTTACTCAATCATTTTTAGAAAAACATTTTTTTGGCTAAATAAAAACAAAACCTTTTAAATTCCAAGCTTCCGTTTCTCTCAAAACAAAGATGGCCGCTGCCTGATACTTGAACAGGGGAGTTTCGCTTAACTTGGGAAACCGTGAACAAGTGTTTTTATAACAAAATGTTTTTACATCAAGATGGTTAGAAATGCCTTTAAAGTGTCTTCGAAAGTAAAGTTTTTAAATATTTGCTTGGATATCGTTGAGCCAAGATATATTATGCTAGTTTAGGTGTTGGCTTTAAAGTCTCTTCCTGTTTTTTGAAGGTCAGAATTCCCAACTTTGGAAGTCTTTCTTCAGACGTAGGCTGGAGAAAAACAGAGCAACAACAATTAATAAGAGCAATAATGAGAAGTATTAGCAATAACTATGATAGGCTAATAGACTGATCAGTCCTATATTGACGACACTTTTAGAAATTCCCCTGTTAAAAAACGGTAAACAACTGGCAGTAGGGTTGCCAGGAAGTTACTGTAAAATTAACGGTATATTGCTGTTGCTGAAATTTACAGTTTTCTACCATTTTTGTAAATACAGAAAAAAGCTGTTATTTTATACGAAGAAAATACACTTTAAGAACATGAAGGTTAAATAGGCAAAGAATCTCCCACAAATATTTACATTAAGGCATTTAGCAAAGGCAATTTCCAATGTATATAAAGTGCACAAAAGAGTTTTGGTAGTTACATTTTAAACTGAGAAGTGAAAAAAATTCTGTTATAGCTTCATTTGAATTTCCCTCGGGATCAATAAAGTATCTATCTATCATAACTGAATAAACAACCTGTCCACTGTCCTTTCAATCATGTGGTCTCAACTTCTTTTTCCCAAAATGCATTGCAAAAATTACGGTAAATTACCGTTTTGTTTCCTCCAAGCAATAATACAGTCAAATATTGTTGTAAACAGTTATAATACAGTAATGTCCTGTATTTAAACATAACAGGATCATACTGTTGAAATGTCCTTGTAAATTTACAGCAATTTCTTAGAGTGTAGCATCTGTACTTAGGCTATGTTAACTAAAGATTACAGGCTTAGAATATTTTAGAATAAACACTGACTGAGTCACATTTTATTTGTAGCCTACATCTTCTGCTGATAGGCTATTAACTTGTGTTTTCTTCATCCAACACTTAACTTTAAGTGGTCTATTTTAACATAACTCTTAATTCTGCTATAAGATAAATATTTAACCCAAATGAATCCAATTCCATACCTCTAAATGGGATAATGTTTATGGCATATTTAATAGGAAATACGAATTCCTCTGTGCTTCTTCTGTCAAGCCATTTGTTTCTCGCAAGCTGATGCATAGGCTACTGTACACTCCCACTTCGTGTGCATGCCTCTCGGTGAGTGTGTGTGTGTGTGTGTGTGTGTGTGTGTGTGTGTGTGTGTGTGTGTGTGTGTGTGTGTGTGTGTGTCTTCCCTCCCCTTCACACCGTCCTCTCTCCTCCGGAGCACCGAGGCGCACAGAGACGCGACTCTGGCGCGCTGCAGCTCCGCGTCCGCGTTTCTCTCTCCGGTGCTTTTTTTTTTCCGCTTCCAGAAAACAAACGGCTCGTTGTCACCTCTTTGCAAGGCTTTCTGTTTGTTCATCCCGTATTTTCTTTCTACCATTTGCCTATCTCCCATTTGTCCATCTCATGCCGCCGTTAAGGCGCTGGATTCGTGGCGATTTGTGATCGAGCAGGCAGCAGCTCGATGAATATGGCGTGTATCGGGGACGCAGACCCTTTCACCGCTGCCATACCTGCCACCAAAGTTGAACTCACGGTTTCTTGTAGGTGAGTAAAAACTGCTGCTAGTTTCACACACACACACACACACACACACACACACACACACACACACACACACACACACGCACACACTCTGCTGGTGTTAGACATACAACGCATGTTCTTATGTGTCAAAACCGTATTTGACCCTCGGGACGCTGTTTGATGGATGTAGTGGAGAGTAAACGCACCACAAACTAATCTGGCGCTTGTTTTGTTACAAAATACACTTCATTGTCGTTGATTTAAATCCGCAATGAAAGCAGATCTCTCTTTGTATTACATCAGTGCTAGCTGAATGATGATATGGGGTCTTGAATGGGGACTTGGAGGGAGACACGGCTAATTTTGTGCGTCGGTTGGCAGCAGTTTGCCTTTGGATGATGGCCAGATGGAGGTCAGAGTTGACATGTCTTTACTCTACTGAGAACATCTGCCAGCTCTGATACAGCCAATTACAGATGTTTGCTGCTTTAGTGCCTGGAATTCAGTTTCCACAGTTGTAGATTTATTTCCTTGCATTGAGACATGATGTGTGCATGGGCAGCGTGTCTAGTGTAGATGTTTGTCTTACTGCAGGAGAATCCTCCTCTCCACTCTTTTCTTATTGTTATAGTAGAGCGGTATAGTGTAGACCAGATAGACAGTAAGAGGTTGTGACGGTGGGAAGGCATAGTAGCCACTATTCAATATTTTCTGTGGGTTTGTCATCATGGTAACTATCTGTATCTATATCTTCCTATGACTTCTTTTTATACACAGAGATTAATTATATAAGGGATGAAATATGAAGCTTAAGAAAAACAACAAAGTGTTGTACAGTTTATGCTCCTTGAGCGTTAAGGAGTAGTGTAGAGCTTCTATGAACTATTATTTTAATTAATCATATAGTCTGCAGATTGTTTTCGTTCAAATTATTACCTGTTGCTCAATCAAATGCCTGGAGGTTTCCTCATTTCTCGAGGTGATACATTTTGAGTTTCTTGTATTTGTGAAATAATGAAAGGACCCAAAGGGTACGGCTTATGTTCACACTCTTAATTGATTCAACTTTTGAGTGATTTCTTGATTATTGAGCGTATGGCTTTGTTTGTGAAAGTACTGAAAATGTACTTAAGTCGATGTCCAAGTGACTCGCTTTGTCCAACCAAGGGGGAATAACTCAAAGGTTCTTTTTAAAGGTAAATAAAACTGAAGAAAGCTGCAAATCATCACAAATGTAAAGCTGTAAGGAGAAGATCTTTGGCATTTAGTCTAAAAAAAAATGACACAAGTAAAGATTAGAGAACTGTCACGAGCTAGATTTTTTTGCTAGTGACTAATAGATGAATCTGCTAATTCATTAGCCTCTTAAAGCACCGCTAACCCCAAAAATATCATCACTGATCTAATGATTTAAACATGGTATGATATTCTGATCTGTTCCATAAAGGTTGAGGTATTTAAGCATAGTTATTTCATATTTGAGAATCATCCGGCTTTGTAGGTTTACGTCTAGGCTTTAAAAAAAAAAAAATCTATATAAAAAAATGATTTGACTGGCAAACTGTGTCTTGCCAAACCTGTTTATAGACACGTCACAAACAGGAAAACAAAGATTCTGGTCTGAGTGATATTCCCACTGACCTAAAATGGGATTTTATTTTGTACTGTGTTCTGAGATAAAAGCTTGATAATGGCTCGCCAGAAGATGTCAGTCTGGTAATGACCTTAACTGTTTTAAGATCAGAGCCTTTGAAGATGTTTCCTCCAGAATGAGGAGGCGACCATAGGGACAAAATAATTGTTCTTTTGAAATGAAATGATGGACCCGGCCCATGGAATAAAAGCTCCTTCTTTAGAGAAGAGTTATGAGTCATTTCTTTGAAAACAGTTCTTTATGCATTAAAACGTTGTGTGTAAGCTCTGACCCAAGTGGATGGGGATATAGGAGGAACTCCTAGTTGTATGGCTGGATGGGCAGTGTTGTGACAATCTGCAGCAACATTTCTTTAATGGTTGGAAAGGAGTTTTGAGTCATCGGACCATTGAGTTGTGCATCGTTTCTATCATTGTTGTAGCACAGTGAACAAGTGACCTGTGATGGTCAAAAAGATAAAAGCCAGCTCTCACCAAAGAAAAAAGTGTCTGCGATGATATTCTGTTTGCAATTTGAAGTAAGAAATCCAGTCTACAATCAAACATGTCTTTTACGCTCACCCGTCCTTATATCAATAGCCAGTCTTGCAGATTTCCCGTGATGGGTGTACAGAAACATATCTCTGCAGAGACAATGCACCCATCTCTTTAGACGATTGTCATAGGTGTTCCACAGTGGCTCAGAGTGTTTCCAGAGATGACTGTAGAGGAACAGGAGCATTGTTTCCATAGTGACATTTTATGTTTCATGCTTTTAATTCTGTGAACTAACCTCGCTTGTTATGCTTTGAAGAGGCAGATGTCTCATTGACAGATATCTCATCACCTCCAGGATTGAGACAATATTTTGTTTTCGATGTTGTTGTTTTTTAACATGAGGGAGAAATGATGCTCGCTGCCTGTTAAACGACTAGTTTTCATCCAGGGAAAGTGGGTCACAAGATCCCGACAGTCAGTTTTTAAAGAGCATCTCAAGATGAACTCCATATCTTTTTACACCTGTTGTGAGGGGTATAACTCAGCCTGTGGAAACAGCGGCTGGATTTCTGCACACGCTCTGGAGTGACTGTGTCAAGATTTTGTGTTCTTGTCTTAGAGGTGTCATATTTATGACAAAAAAAGCATGCTCTAAGTACTGGAAGTGAGGGGATTAAAAGACAAGGATTTACCAGGCAGTTAGGGTGTAAGGAAATATGCCAGCAGTTTGCATTATGGGACATGAAGGATTCTTAGTTTTGGGAGCATTAACCATTACTGGGGACTAAAAGACAGCATATCCTGCCTCCACTGTCTCCTTTTTCATATGATTTTTGGTGTATAATCATAATTAAACACATGTCATCATATTAAACAATCATATTAAATCAATGCTTTTCAGTCCAGTATAATCGAAGACTTGGAAAAGCAGGCTAATCCTAATTTCTGGAAGTTGGAACCATAAAATCTTTACCAGTTTTGCATAAAAAAGATTTAAAGTAAGGACATTTGACTTAATGAAAAAGTTCTAAGAATTTACTCCTTTACATTACTCTCAATTGGTGTTGCACGGTATATCAAAATTTCTGTACTTTTTTTGGTACTTTTTGTTCATAACGATTCGGTGCTAGAATGTCCCAACACGCTGTACTTTATGCAGGTCAAATGTGGCTCTGGTGTAAGTGACACAGAGAGTATAAATCAGAGTGAGAGATTTTAAAATGATTATCTGTATCTCAATGTACGGACACAGAAATAGACGTGCAAAGGACAAGAAAACAATATCATGAGATGGAAAAGTACTAGACAGAGCAGTACAAAGGCTGCATGCTGCATCCTGGGTATCTAGTAAAGCGAGTTGTATAGCTTCTGGTCCCTGATCGATACGAGACTATTGTCCATTTAATTTGATAATTTTGTGATTATGCTAAATCAGCGATGGATCGCTATTTTTAAATGTGAAGCAGCCCTGAGCATGTTGATGGATGGTGTTATTTTCCCTTTTTGGTGTCTTCCCCTGTTGGCAAATCTACTGAAGCATTCAATCTAGATAGATCCCATCCTTCAATGAAAGGCCTCCTTCACTCAATAAATCCAAACCATCCCCGCTCTCATCACGTGTGAAGTCAAGCAGGAGAACTGACAGATTGATTAACTCAAGTCCAATATTGTTCATCAGTGAGAGGAAAATCCCTCCAGTCTGCAGCTCCAACGCTCGGCTGTTTGACTGATGAGCACCTATCACTCTTCATCAAATGGCCTCGATGATAAACACCCCAAACACATACAAACAGAGATGCAGTCAATCTCTTTGTTTGGATGGTAGACAGTGAACCGCGCAGGCTCTCGGAGCGCCTCTGAGAATGGTTTTGCACAAAAATGTCGGCGTTCACATGTATGCGGCTGTCATCTGATCTGAGTAGTCCACAGCAAAAGAGATAGCCGCGACCTTTGGGCACAAAAGGTAGGAAGTGTGTCCCGTTGAAGAATTGACGTGCTGGGATGTGGCTGTATTGAAGTCAGACGCTGACCTGCTGAGAGGCCGGTCGATGTGTCACAGCCGATGTTGCACTTTCCTCGAGGAAGGTGAAGAAAGAGACAGAGTTGCTGGAGCAGAGAAGGAATCCTGTGTGCACGTTTCTTATATTTCAGAACAATAACAGCCGACTGCACTGCATTAGTGAGCAGGAAGGCGGACAGATATTCATTCAAAGAGGATTAAGACTACATTGAGAAGTAATCTGTAGAGTCAGATGTAGGGAAAAAAGGCTGTGACTAAAAACTATTTCATTCATGAATTATGTATTGATTATTTTTAAAACAAATGTTTCAGTCTCTACAATTTGGCAGTTTTTTTTGTTGGGGGGGGGGATTGTTGCGCCTGAAAATACCTGACAAGCTTTGTTGTCACATTTAGAAGTACTACTTACTTTGGGTATGTGTTAGAGTTAAACCATTGATAACAGAACCGGGGTGATAGGTTATATTTGTGGACAAGCTATTGGACAAAATTGCAAGGTCACACAGAATGCCAAAGGGTTGGTTACATTTCTTATAATTGTTGATGGACTCACAATATGCTGGTATATCAAATTGGTATGAGCCTATGAGGTGTCTGATAAGTCAAGGAAACTTCTATTTTTATCCACCACAACGCAGACAAAAGAAGTAAAGTAACAAGAGAAAAGCCATCACACAGTCTGTCTTTCAGAAAATGTTTCAACTTGACTGTAAACCAAACTGTGTCAAAATGATGTTATTAATGTGCCTGCTTCACATAACGTCAATGTTGGCCTGATTTTAAATTGCAGTACATGTTTTGCAATGGTTCCAAGACCTCTAGGATATCAAATCAATCTTTTTCTAATTGACTTATTGTTACGGTTCGGTGTGTAAAACAAGGGAGGTGGACCCAAGTGCAGAATAACCAAAAATATTTAATTAAACAAAAAGGCCAAAGGCAACAAAAACGTACTTACAAAAGTTCAACAAAAAACACAGGGATCAAAAACCAGGGAGCCACAGAGGAGCACGCGCAAAAAACTGACATACCAACGACCGACATCCAAACTACATACAACAATGAACTGACACGGAAGGGAAGAACCACAGAGACTAAATACACAGGTGAGACTAACAAGACACAGGTGAGACTAACAAGACACAGGTGAGGACAATCAGGGCAATCACACAGGGAAACACACAGAGGCAGGAATACAAGAAACACTGAGGACACACAGAACTCAAGACTGATGAAAACACACTAGAACATAAAGAAACACTGAAAATACAAAACTAAATAATACCAAATCATGACACGTATCCTCTTAAAGTCGTGGGAGGCGTGTGCTTAAAACACAGGTTGTAAACTTCTTTTAAATCCCATTATGTCAAATTAACAGTTATTTTATTGGCAACTTCGTTAGATACAGACCAATCATCAACGAATCAGTAAAAATGGATTAGATTTAAAAATCCATATGGAGCGACCCTAAAGCCAATCACAAGTACACAGCCCACTGAGAAGTACTTCCTTTATCCAAGAACAACAAGCTAAAGTGCTAAAGATGTTTTATCCACAACTATTCTGGCTTGAAAACAGACCTTAATGGTTCAAAATAATGGATACAAATATACATTTCTTACACAATTGATGGATGAGTAACCTTCTTACCAAGACAATAAAGTAGATAAGCGGTCATCATCTGAGAAATCGTTTCTGCTTCTGTTTCTGGGTTAGGGTTATAAACCATAACACACAACATAAAAATAATTACCAAAGAGCAAAAGACATGCGAACAGCCAACTTAGAAAGTCTTTTTAGGTTAAGATATCATGATTCTTTATAAAAATGCTTCATCTAGCACTTAGTTTTCCTGCTGGGTTCTCCTTTTCCGGCTCACAGGGATCCCTCTGCTTGTATCGGTACTTGCTGACCATTAGCCGTTGTTGTGGTTGGTGCTGACAGCAGATTCTGCTGAGTTCTGTCTGATGGCTGGTTAAGTCCCACTTGTGCTACATTGTGCCAACTATGTAAACTCATCTTTAAATTGAACAGCCTCCAGAGTACGACTGTTCCAAAGGCTTATGTAGATATTTTCCATCAGAGATCTCAAACTGTGAGGGGAGGCTCCTCGCGGGGGCTGGGGGAGAGTTAAAGAGGGAGAACTGGTGGGAGGAGATGAGAGGCAAAGATGCTGCTGAGGAGAAATTGAGAGCCAAATGTGGATGTGTAAAACATTGCTGTGAGTTTATAGTTTGGGGTGCTTATTAAGAAACATTAATATTAAGGTCTATGAGTTGCCATGACACCCCATTTAAAAACCCTCTGCACCCAATTGCTGTCAAAGTGTGTCCTTTGGAGAGTCTTAACTCACGTTTTTTTTAATTGAGTGGGACTTCCTTGGGATATCATTATCTCTGATGCCCGTCGCTGATAATTGTTTTGAAAAAGATGCTCCACTGTAACTCCAGAACTTTCCTGAGAATCATCACACTTAGTTTTCTTCAGTATCAAAGTAATCAGGTGATAGCTGTTAGGGAAGATCCATTGCCAACAGGACCTGCTGTGTGCTAATTAAGTAAAATTATGATGATACAAGTTTTCAAAAATGTGAACTATTACAGGATAAAGCAGAGTTGTAGCTGTTTATTTTATTAAGGAAATGAGGGTAGCCTCTAAGTTTAGCAAATATAAATCTACTTTAAACTTGTGTTCTTCCTCATTGCCAGCAGGCGGTGACTCCACTTTGAAAATTAACAAAATTAACTCCAATACTATACAAAATGACTCTACTTCTCACTTGATTTATGACTTCAGAAAACATTTTCCTGACAAGTTTAAGGTCTTAATACGTATTTGTTTTCAGCTTCCTCTTCTTTACATATTCTTTGTTTGGTAATTATAGTACAGGGATTGTGTTATCCCTATATTTTCAACAATGATGAAAAATTCGGAAAGGCTGTCCATCATTTTGACGGATTTGAAAACTGTGGGCGATCCGCCGTATTATACAGACGGGCTCTGGAAGCTGCATCCGCCTCTATCTCTTGCACACCAGCTTGCTCTCTCTCTCTTCCCAACACACTTGGGCAGGTGTGCAGTGAGACAGGGGAGAGACTGTCTGACAACGGACCACTGAACCCAATTTTAGCACAATTTTACAACCTTGTCCGTCAAAAATACAGACGGAGAGAAAGTATAACACAACCTCTGATATGGTCCTGTTTAAGATGAAATACATGTAGATTATAAAGACGAGTGTGCTTGAAGCCATGGCTTCCTTAGGATTACTGTACCATTTGGCGATCTTTGCAACATTCAAAATTCATCAGTGTTTGGTTGCACCACCTCAAAACGCCCACAAATCAAAGGGTGACATCACAGTGCATTGGTCCATCTCCTTTATACGGTCTATAATTGTAACCCACAGCTAACCAACCCGGTATGTGGCATTTTAAGCTCTACATGTTTCGGGCTGCAGTCTATATTGTCAAGAAAACATTGGATGTAAATGTTGATGTTCTTGTTGAGCGTTGGCTGTTGATTGGTAGCACGTTGAAGGTGTGGGGAGATAAATTAGATGAAGTGACTGTAGGGGTGTTGCTGTATCAGGAGATGTTATTTTTTAGCAGTTAATCACAGCATGATAAAGTCTTACTGAATAATAATGTGTAATCAGACAGATTTTTACTTTAAACTGAAAAACATGGTATATTGATGAAACCGGCAACAGCACAGAAGAGACGCAACTCTTGATTATTTTGCAAGAAAGGTAATTTTATATTTCAACAGCGTTAAAAACTTTAAGCAGAAATTACCCACATTACATGACAAACAGAACTTGCAGCAAAAGAAAAATGTATTTTCTGATAAATGCATCATATACCAAAATGTTTCCCAGTTAAACATATAACACATAGGACATTCCTGGAATAGTATTCTGTAACTTTTCCCCCTTTAAATTCTTAGCTTGCTGCTTTCTTTCAGTTAATGGTTGAGTCATTTTTCAAATGATCATAGGACCTAAATGATTTAAACAACAGTTGTGTCATGAGGGAGATTATATTCAGAGTAGCGAGACATTGTGGCTGTGCACACTGTTATAATAAGCTGCAAAATAAATTCCTCCAGGTACAGCTTGTTTATGCAATTTATCACTTTCTTGACTGGGTTGTTATTCTTAATATTTTTTTTTGTACCTATTGTTTCATATTTTTTCCACCTGACTGCAATTTGTCTTGTTAATTACCAGGTAGAAATGTTGGCTTTTAACTTGAACTGAAGCATTGCAACTCCAAGTTCAATACAGCTTTCACTTTAATTGGACTTAAAGGATCCCATGTGTCCCCTCCACTTCACCTCTCCAGTGCTGCTTCAGATTTTTGCCCTGCTGCCTCAAATGTATTTCAAGTTTTTTTACAATCCCTTCATCGTTTCTGTGGAAAAGAGCAATGAGCATAAAACCAACAGATCAAGTCGGTCACATCTGGGGGGTCCAAACCGCAGGAGGTCCAGTGAGGGTCATGCTGAGTGGCTGCATTAATGAGTTTTTGAAAGAGTAATTTTGCCCTAATTAAGACACCAGCCAGCCACCGTAGCTACGCCTGGTTAGCTCAGAGAGCCGGCATGGCTCCATCACATTACTAACCATCTAACCTCCTGCCCCCTCTACTCCTCTGCTTTCATCTTTTGCATATCCACTCTCCTTCATCTCTCTGATTGCAGTGGGCAGATTTCAAAATAGTCAGTTGATTGGTAGTGTTTGAAGCTTTTCTACTGAGCACATTGTCATTTTAATTTCGGGGTTTCTTCACATTCGAAATAATGCAGCCTTATCATAATTTTTTATCATTAAATTGCATTTAATTTGCAATTCTTTGTTATTCACATATGCTACATCACTATGTAATCTGAGTGAGTATGCTCACAAAATATTGTTGGGGTTTTATCAAGTCAACTTTGGTTATATTCTTTAATAATTATTTTTAATTATTAATAATGTAAATAACAATATCATATCAACTCGAGGGGCACCACCCTGAAATCAGGGAAATATAACCAAAATATCACTAAAATCAGTCTCAAATTAGTTACTTAATTACTAATATTATTATATATTATAATAATTAATAACTATATTTAATAAATTGAAGGTGTGAAACCCGTACACAAAGCCCTCGCACTCTTCTCTTAAATTATAACAGAATTTATTTAAACAAAGCAACATCAATCCAAAATCAATTAACTTAATCAAACAAATAACTATTACAAACTAATCTGAGCAAACAAACATTATCAAGCAAAACTTGTGAATGAGGTGTAAAAGTGTAGTTGTGTATGTATGTGTGTGGATGAGAGAGAGAGAGGAGGGGGAGAGAAAACAAGATGGTGGAGAGAGACAATGCACCATGTGGCTTCGTCACATGTGGACAAAATGGTGGCCAACAAAGGAAGTCGTGTGGCTACCTTTTGAAATAGTTTGAGCTCTCTGAGCTGAGTTCAGTAACTGTTACTTAAACACCAGAAAGCCAGTGGCCGGACTTTGATTCAACGGTGGGTACACTGGTCTTTCTGATTGTGAAAGCCGTTGACTGAAGGTAAACTAGCATAGCATTACACACATAGGTGAACACAGCAGTTCATTACAATAAAACAAATGCAGCAGCTTACAACAGATAAAAAAACAGAATGTGACGTCTCGTCAACAATGATGCATAATTATCAGTGGTTATAAAAGAAACAAAACTATTTCTGAAACTTTTTCTGCCCAGACCAAAGCACTTACTTGGGGTAACTCCTGGTGATCATTGCAAAGTTGGTAAGATCGTCACTCTGTTGAATATTAAATCAACAGATTCAGGCAGGTTTCCTTCGTGGCAGATGTAGGAGGAGGGTAGCAGGATTCAGATCTTCGACCAGAGCGCTGCTCTAGGGTCTTCTGGTTTAGCGCTCCTGTCCAGTTGCGTTCAATGACGTCTTACGAAAAATCAAAGGAAAGAAACTCTTCTTTTTGCTCGAACCTGATAGCATCTGATTTCGCCTAAAACTCCTAAAAATATGCCATGGAAGTAGTCAGCTGAATCCTCTGATGCTTGAATTCAGCATGTGAAGAGCTACCTAGACTGAACAACCTCAGCTCTGGAGTTTAACCTATGTAAGCCAAGAGGAGGAAAGGGTTTGTCTCGAATGCTGGAGTCCATCTTGTTGGAGAGGTTATCCTCGGGTGTCAGCAGACCACACTTGAAGAGAAAGAAGTTTAGATGCATGATGAATCCATAGGCTGCAAGAAACATACACATAGTCTCAGTGACATCACCCATTGGCTTCTTCTACAGAGGTGTTATGAAGCCCAATGACGATGGCCACCATATTGAAAAAGCATGACTCAAAATTGTGGTAGGTTTTGAACAATGAGTCTTCGTGATCTATTGCACCCCTTAAATCATGCAGCAAGTATTTTGATGGCTCTCGAGGGATTTTAAGAATAAATCAAAAAGAACTCAAGTATTTACAGGACAAAGAAGAAAGGCTGATTGCCTGTGATGGGGATGGATTAAGCAGTTTTGTTGTAGAAAACAATAATTAATTGACGTACTGTAAGAGTTTGGCTCCCACAGTCTTGTTGTGAAAAAAAATTTGTTTAAAAATGTTTTCCGATAGTTGTTGTTCTCCTATAATTTCTGTTCTTTATGGAGTGCTGATGTTGTGGCTTTCTCTCAGTGAATCAGGATCCCTTTAGTTCATTATTGGAGACACTTTCCCCCCCGGGCACACCACACATACAAACACATGCACACACACTCGGGTCTGAGAAAATCGTTGCGAGTTAAAGAGTGTCTCAGGTGCTTCAAAGGTGGATTGATCAGAACAGCTCAGAGTTTCTTCAGACTTGATTGACCTTATTGATCTGCTGTCATCCTCCTGGCAGGACAAGCTTGTGCCGTTCATTACTACACCTTTGTTTACCAAGGGGACCTCTTCATTACACAGTTCAGAGCGCCACGGACCAATGCTTCTGCACTAACAGAAAGCAAACCTTCCATTTGGCTGCAGGGCTAAATGTCAACCTAATGGGCTTAGGTGAGGTTATGTGATGGGCGCGACCGCCCACGCTGCAATCTGGAGCTCAGTGACTCCAGGAAGCCGAAAGGAGAGGAGATTTTCTTGCTGAGAAGGTTTTTTTTTCCTCCTTGTGGTCATGTGGAGTTGACAGAACCGAGGCCGCTACTAACCATGGTGGGGTTCAATGCTTCCAAGCCCACCATGGTTACTCAGGCTAAAAAAGTATATCCACTTTACAGCGTGTGTTCAGTTAGTTGGGGGGAGCTGAGTGGTCAAAGGCTGTGCTGGAAGTTATTAATGGCTGTGTCACAAAGTTGATACTCATAGGATGCAGGGTATGAGAAAATGGGGGCTGGAGCAGTGTTTGAATTGTGATTTTTTTTTTTAAATCTCCCAATGCATTATGCAAATGTCTATTTGGATTTAAAACAGGATTACTTAACGCCTCTTAATTGTCGATAATGAGAAAACACACTTATGCCCGCGGGTGGGCCGTCAGGGTTAGGTGACATATCAATACAGACACGTGTGTAATGTAGAGTTTTCTCAGATATCATGGCCTCTCAACAACTCTGCTGCAAAGCTGATGTTCTTCTTGTGTTTTGATAATACCGGCTGATGTTGAAGTTAACGTCTGTGTTTAGTTGAGGGATTAATGGTTAACAGAGTTAGATTCTGACTAACTGGGCCAATCTTTGATCCTAAATGGATAAAAAAATTAAAAATGCAAATATGATCGGATAATATACTTGGGTATTGTTGAATATACTGTGGCAACCGGCGTCTGTGTTTAGCAAACAGTGCTGTGAGATGTGGTTGAAAGCACAGAATGATAGAAGGAAGACATTTCCTCTTATATAAGTTTGCAATTTCATATTGTGTGGATGTTAATGGAAACCAAAGGCTCGCTGTGGTACCTCTCCCTTTTTAATCCTTTGCATTAGGCCCTTTTAGGCATTAATTAGACGGATTTGCTCAAAGCAAACAAAAGAAAATATTCCTGTCACGTCACAAACAGGCTTAGCTGTTTTTTTGTCTTTACTTGCTTGGCATCTCATTTTGTTGAAATGGAAAATACTTCTTCTAAATCCTAAGGCTGTATTCCCCCCCCCCCCCCCCCCCCACCCCCTACCTCCTCACATACAGGTATTTAAAGCTCCAGCTGCAATGTTTAGGAGGCCATGATGTAACTGGTGGGATTTCAAATGTAATTCTGGTGTCTGGGAGGGACCACTCTCGTAAATGTTTGATGAACGATGAGGCACTCTGCTCGGACTGCACAGACGTTTCACGGGCTGCCCGCGGTGGAAAGGGCTTTTTAAAGAGTCGCCCATCTCTACAAGGGCCAGGTGGAAGCCCTGGGGTGCTCATGAATCAGAGGGAGGGTTACCATATCCATATAAGTGTGTGCAGCTCTGCCAGCACTCAAACACACTCAGTTGTGCTCTCTCATTCAAACATACTTGAACTCTTTTTTTTTTTTTTTTCACATCTCGTTCCCTGCCTGCGCTCATTCTCCTCTGGGAGCCAACATATTACAGTATTTCTTTTTATTAGACATTGATCCCATTTGGCAGGTGAAGTCGCCCACTTCTCACTCCTACACAATCTCCCAGACTTTCCGCCTGTCACAAACACAGCCCTGATATGACTAGGCCTGATTCCATCGCTTATTATCATTTATTTAAGGTCTCTAAGCCGGGGAAAAGGCCAGTGGGCGTTCCCTGACAGCGAGAGCAGCCGAGCGTGGCGTTTTACCATCTGGGCCTCACTGGGATCAGCACAACACGAGTGCCTGATCTAGATACATCACTAGCCATCAACGGCTTCAAGACACTCACTGCTTGTCATACAGGACAGGATGGGCGACAGAACGCTCACCCCGCAGCTAGCATGATAGCAAGGGCCTCTTTCCTCGCTCTCCCCGCTCTCCCTCTTCGTCTCTGTCTGTCTCTGTCAGCAGAGCGCGGTGCGGACGTCTCGCTGCTGACATTATTGCAGCTTAAAGTGGTGCTTTACACAAAATCTCCCTTTTTAAGAGTCAAAAACGCACTCTGTAGGCTTTGAAAGTGGCTGTAAGGAGGTCAACTTGAATTCATGTCAGTCAGAAGATTCCAAATGTGACAGTGGAAGCAGTGAGAAAAAAGGCTTTAAATATCCAAAGAAACTCCCGCAGCATGATCTGGATTTTTTTCCCCCTTTCCCCCCGTAGACTTCATGCACACGAGATCCAAATCCATACATAAACATTTAATACTACTAAATTCAAAACTCTGCTGCAAAAGACGGCACTTTAGCTTATGTCAATCCTCAGCAAGTTGAATTGCTGAAGAAATATTCACTCTTAAAATTGAATCATCTTCTTGCATGTACCCTGCAGGGGTGTTTACTCATCTAGAAACCTTAATGCCTTAATTATTTTTAACACATATTAATCAATTGACTCTTCTTCTTCATATGTACATTAACACAGAGAGTCGTTAACATTTAGTATCCTTTAGAAACAATTAATGATGATAAGAGAGGAAGAGAGACTTGCGCTTTTTGGCTTGATAGCCGGGGTTGATCCAGAAGGGGGTGAGGGTGGCCTGTGTCCCACTTGAAACCTGATTGGCCACCCCAGATGCCACCTAAAAATCCTTAATCAACTATTAAGACTGTGTTGCAACAGGCTGCTAGTAGCTTTCATTGCATTTCAAATGTGATACATTTTTGGTATTTAAAAAAAATGTGATTAATTGTGATTAATCACAGCCTCAAATGTGATCAATCTACACTTATTTTGACATTTAGCTTTTTGTTGATCCCCTGAAATCTGCAGGATTTACACCGGGAAATAGTTCTAAAATATTGAATAGTCTCATCATTTCACTATCTTTAAATTTAGGGCGTCTTTGTTAGCCTGGGCAGCCTCTGCAAAAATAATCCTAAGAAAAAAATGCACAACCTATTTGTGTCATGAGAAGTGGAACTGTTGCGGTTTTTAGAAAAAAGGAGAGAAGCATAAGGAAGGAAATATCTGGTACAGCGCTTACATCAGTTCGGAAAATCATTATTTTTTAATTGTCTTTTGCAAGTTCTCCGACTTTTGGAATAGTAATTGAGTGGTATTTTACTTAAAAGTCACTGTGCAGGGGTATGACATTTAAACACAATCCTGTGAAACATATGAGGCCACATGTTTCATGCAGAGTATCCATACGGTCATTTTAAAGCTGTAGATAGTGGTTTTGTTACCACAGGTATGAATGAATTTGCAGGTGTTTCCCATAATTGTAGCCTCTAACTCAGTCTTTTTAATATAAATCCTGTATTATAAAGTATAGTCGGTCACTTAATGCCTGTATTACCATTTGATGTTTTATCAAATGCTCCCAGCTGGTCCACTATAGTTGTCTTTTGGGGTAACATGTCCTGCTGGACTTTCTGCTGCACTCATATTATTTAATCCTCCTGGGTGAGGTCTATGAAAGCTTTATGGGGTTTTAATGTAAGATTTGGCAGGAGTACAAGCCGAGTGGGCGAGTGAAGGGTTCACCCCATCTCCTCTGGGTGTTGTCAACCTCCTGGCTACCTTCTCCTGAGACCTGGACTCTTTAAGACAAATGGCACACCACTGACGTAACACACCGGGTCTCCCTTCCCTGAGCCCGAGGTGCTCCTCCATATCTTTCTTCTCACGTCTCTGACAGCTCCAATGTGTTGTTTTTCTGTGCATATTAAATTCCTTCAGAGCTGTTTAACTGCAAAGTACCTCAGTGGTACCGAGCATCTGTTCTGTGATGGGACTCTTTGTTGCATTTATCCCCCCCTCCCATTTACACCCCCTTCATGCAGAAAGCGAAGACTGGAGTGTCATGTAAATTTGATGGCAGCCTTCACTGTTGTTGCCAGCATCCAGGGAGTGCAAAAAAAAGTGAAAAATAGGTCCTCTCTTCCGCTGCTTTCTCTTTCTGTTTGAAATATAAATGGGCTCCATTTTAAGCTCAATTTTATAGTCTGTTTAATGTTGTTGCCTTGATGACGAAAATGAAATAGCTTTTGTTCATCAACTCAGGGGAGGATTATGGTTGAACAAGTTCTCTTTCATAGTATTCGTTTCGTGTCTCACTATGGATGACGTCTATGTCTGGAGGGGAGGGGACCCTCCCCCTATATAATAGGCAGGCATAGCGTCAGCCGTCATTCAAAAACCTCTTCTCGCTTCTCACAGAAGCCTTTTCGACACCTGTATTAACTAAGCTAAGCTGAAATGTCCGCAGACTGAGCGCACAACTCGGTCGCTGGGCGCTTTGCTGGTCGTACAGTGTCACTAGTTCCTGAAGCAGTAGCAATACTCTTTCAAGCTAGTTCGTGGTTGAAGTGGCAACACTTTAGCCTCAAAGTAGCAATACTTTTCACCCAGAGTAGCAATACTCCACTTATCAATAAAGGTAGCAATACCGTTTTGATTTTTTTCTCTTATAGGTAGCAATACCGATTCAATTTTAAGAGTGTTAAACACCATTTTCACTCTAAACGCTAGCGGGAAATAGCAATATTTACCCCTTCCCAGCCGACATAGCTGCACAAGCTTGTAGTCGGTCTTGCTAGCACCTGTAGCCCATTGGCTAACCATGGAGACGGCTAACGACAGTGAAGCCACAAAAAGCCATAAGCTATGCCTCTGCGGCAATAAAATCTCCAGTTGGGACATTCACACCGTCTGTGTGGCGTGCCTGGGACTCTCCCACGCCCGGGCCGCCGTAAACTCAACGGCCAAGTGTATCCACTGCGCTGCGTTCCCCCAAAAGCTTCTCCGTCGCCGGCTAGCCCGGCAGGCTAACATGTCCGGGGGAGACCTGCTTCTTGCCGAGGCTGCCGCGCTGCCGCAGGGAGACATTGTCATGTCCGAGGCTCTGGCCGTCACACCTGGGCTGAGCTGGGCGGATATAGCCCCTCCAGCCACGGACATCGTTTTCCCGGTGCTGGGGGCAGGGGGATTCGGAGGCTTCACAGCCGCCCGTTCTACCCTGGGAGATGCCGAGAAGGATGAAGAGTCGACAGACTCGGAGCTCCTTCTGTCGGACGATGAGGAGGAGGAGGAGGAATCCCTTTTCTCGGCTAGCACCGGGGCTGCGAAGCCTCTCGGCCCAATGAAGGTGACCAACCCCCGACATCATCTCCCCTGGATCTCGGCATGCAAGATATGCGCAGACGAGCGGCCGGCAGGCTGAATATCCCATGGCCCGTCGCTCAAGCCGAAGCTGCTAAGTCCCGCTTTGATGGCAAGAGACTGCAGAAGGCGAAAAAAGACGGGAAAGCAACTGTTGCCGTTTTTCCCGGAGCTGCTCGAGGAGTTAGCTGTCTCGTGGAAAGACCGGCCGTACTGCGAGAAACGGCCAATTCTACCGTGGTGGCCTATGTAAACAGACAGGACGGGCTGATGTCCCCCCAGTTACACACACTGGCACACAGACTGATGTGTGGGGGAGTGCACACCTGCTGTCTCTGAGAGCTACGCATGTGCCGGGCATTCTGAACTACGGGGCAGATCTGTTATCCAGGGGCAACCCGCTGTACGCAGACTGGAAGCTTCACCCCAAGGTAGTGAGGCAGATTTGGTCACGATTCGGTCAGGCAACTGTGGACATTTATGCTACAGTGGACAATGCTCAGTGCCCCATGTTTTTCTCTCTGAGAGATCAGGGAGCCCCGCTGGGAGTGGATGCACTGGCACACGAGTGGCCGAAGACCCTCCTGTATGCCTTTCCACCAGTAGCACTCATTCATCCCACTCTGGCCAGAGTGAGAGAAGGAGCACTGTCAATGATTGTGGTAGTCCCACATTGGCCAGGAAAGCACTGGATGGCGGAGATTTTTCAACTCCTGTCCGGCCCACCGTGGCCGTTACCAGTGCGCAGGGACCTACTGTCTCAGGCGCAGGGAGAGATATTTCACCCTCACCCAGAGAGGCTGGCCCTGTGGGCCTGGCCCGTGAGTGGTTCAGTCTAAATGTGGTGGGACTCCACCACAATGTTATTGATACTATTCAGTGTGCCAGGGCCTCTTCAACTTGGAAGTTGTATGAGCATAAGTGTTTGAAAGCTTTTGCTCAGAGTCGCACACTATTCCTTTTCAGTGTTCTGTGGCAGTGATTCTGTCATTCTTACGGAACCTTATAGAGAAGGGTAAGGCTTTCTCAACCATCAAAGTGTATCTGGCAGCTATTTTGGCTTGCCATATTGGTTTTGATGAGAGGACTGTGGGTCAACATCCATTGGTGTGTCAATTTATGAAGGGTGCTAGGAGGAAACTGCCTACATCCAGACCACTAGCTCTGTTGTGGGATCTCCCCACGGTACTGGATGCTCTCTCTGGCTCCCCATTTGAACCTTTGGAACAGGTGGAGCTGAAGATGTTGTCCCTGAAAGTGGCATTATTGCTGGCATTAGTTTCAGCTAAACACATTGGTGAGATACATGCTTTCTCTGTGCATCGTGCATGTACTAAGTTCTCCCCGGGGAACACCAGGGTCAGTTTACTGCCTAACCCTGCCTTCATACCCAAGGTTATGGGCACTTGCTCTTCAATAGAGCTGGCTGCCTTTAACCCCCCGCCTTTTTCCTTTGAGGAACACAGGCGTCTGCATACTCTTTGCCCTGTCCATGCACTGCACATTTATTTGGAAAGGACCCAGAGTTTCGGGAAGGGCGACCAGCTGTTTGTGAACCCACACATGGGAAAGCCAGTGTCCAAACAGCGTCTGTCCCACTGGATTGTGGGGGCTATTGCTCTGGCTTACACTAGCAAGGGCCTCCAGCCCCCTGCAGGCCTAGGGGCACATTCCACCAGAGGGCTAGCAACCTCATGGGCTCTCTTTAAAGGAGTCTCTATTCAAGAGGTGTGTGCCGCAGCATGCTGGGCTTCACCACACTTTTGCTAGATTTTATAAATTGGATGCCACGGCGCCAACCATGGCACATTCAGTCCTCAGTTCGGTTTCTTCTTAGGGCGTGGCTCCCTTTGTGAGAAGGGCCACTGGGGACAGTTGTCTTCATATCAGGCTTGTCTGGCAATACGGGAGTCAGTATTTTCCCCATAGTGAGACACGAAACGAATGCTATGAAAGAGAACTTTAGGTTATTTACATAACCCCGGTTCTCTGAGTAGCATGAGTGAGTGTCTCACCAGACCACCCTCCTTGCTATGGAAGCGAGGAAGAGGTGAGCTTGTTTGAATGACGGCTGACGCTATGCCTGCCTATTATATAAGGGGAGGGTCCCCTCCCCTCCAGACATAGACATCATCCTTGCCAGCCAATGAGGGCTGGCGTAGTGTTGTTAAGCTTCTGACGAGGTCACGCAGGAGGCGTTCCCATAGTGAGACACTCACTCATGCTACTCAGAGAACCGGGGTTATGTAAATAACCTAAAGTTATCAGGGTTAGAGAGGGAGCTAATTAGGCGAGTGTTAGTGATGCAATAACTACCCTGTTCCACTTTCTTTGATAAAGTCTGAGAGCTGCGCAGTCAATTCTAATGGCAACATGTGTCTTTGTTTTGTTGTGTTTTTTTCCCCAGAAACCTGCTGGACAGAGACACGTTCTCCAAGTCTGATCCAAGTAAGCATGTCTCCCATCACACACACACACACACACACACACACACACACACACACACACACACACACACACACACACACACACACACACACACACACACACACACACACACACACACACACACACACACACACACACACACACACACACACACACACACTCCAGCTCCCAGCAGGCCAGACACACATACAGTATGTATATACCAACACATACAGACACAGACACCTGCACACTTAATTCTGCAGACAAACTGAAATTATCAACCAACATTCACCACATGCAGGCAGGTTTTAACTGTACAAACACAGGCTTTTCTTTCACTGCACATGGGCACACACAGCCACAAAAAGATGCACACACACACAGACAGACACATGCACGCACGCTCTGCCTCGCCTGTGTGAATCAGTAGACATTTGCATATGTCAGGGGTCGTATTCGTCACTGTTCTCTGCTTGAGACGTGAGTGAGGGGAACCAGATCATCCTCACACACACTTCCCTCCCACTGCCACTTCCCTCCTACAGATAAGAACACATATACACACACACACACACACACACACACACACACACAAATACACACTTTCCACTCCCTTGACAGCAGGGGTTCAATTTAGGCAACTGGTCCAGTGGTTTTTAAAGGCCAGAACTGCAATCCAACAGACATTTGCCTTGATAGAGAAACCCTAAGTGTTGTTTTGAGGGCGTTTTTCCTGGTAAAAATTCAAACTGAGTTCTCATTTTGAGTCAGAATGGCTTTGTGTTAAGCTAACACGCAAACACCAGGGCTGGGCATTAAACCTTAATTCCTTTTCGGTGCAGACTGAAATCTATTGGTTGCACAGCGCATCAAAAACAGCCAGATACCCAAAAACTGGCATTTAATTTGCAATCTTGTTTACTCCTGCCAGCGTCAGACTAAACAGTATAAGCCAGATAATGGCCTGATCAAACACACATGGGACATTGTGGATCAAAAAGATTGTCAGACAAAAGCCATTATCCTGCCTCGTGCACCTCAGTGGGAAACAACAGATTCTGGGCTTCCAACAAAAAGTGTAATTGAGCTCGTTCTGACAACTCCCGATGTTTTCAGAACATTTATCAAAAGCAGCACATATCACTCGACTACTGCAGAAGACATCATCACTACTTTTCATCTCTGGACTCTTAACTTTTAGATCAGGAGAGAAATACTGAGTGTAATGCAGCCATGAGTTTAAAGTGAAGAAACAAGACGATGTGATGCACTACTAAGTTTAACAGAGATGAGTTTTTATTTGTAGCGCTGTTGAATTGCACTTTGAGTTATGGCTAGCTGAGAGGGAGAAAGGTTAAATATTATATAAAACTTATCCAAACCGTTTAAATCTATGATTCGCTGCGTTCCCGGGAGATTTGTGATCCATTGAACCAGCTGGCGTTCCCGTTGTTTTAGATTAGAATTCCTTTGTTGTTGGTTTTCAAAGGAGACACATTATCTGCATAGCTCTTCTTCTTTTCAAAACAAAGTGACTCACATGTTAAACATCGAGTAGAGCATCTTAATGAAATACAGCGTCTCCCCGTTGCTCTTAAGGAGACACAAGGGAAAGATGTGAACAATCCTCTCCTTAAAAAAACATTTAATCCTACGCTGATTCTTCATTGATTGTTCTCAGTTATGACAAACTAGATGATTAAAGAAAGCTCTCTGTCAAAAATGGTAGCAATCTTTTTAAATGAGATGGACAGCAGTTACTGAGTAATACAGTCAGGACTTTTCTGTCGTAAGTGTCTGTGTACTGTAGACAAGTAGGAATGTATATGTCAATGTATGTGCGTATGTATGCCTATGCAGATGTGCATTTAACTGATGCACATCTGGGACATCCCTCTGGAACTCACTCCCTACACACTGCACCGACCCTCCAACTTCCAAATCACTGATCAAAACTCACCTCTTTAAACAAGCTTTTAAAGTATGATTGTGATGTATTTTCTGTTTTCTGTAGTTTACCTTTATTGTTGTTGTCTTTATGATTTGTGTGTAATGCTAGCGCTGTAACGTTAGTCTGTCCTTACTGTGCTGTTCTTTATGTTTTAACTATTGTAAAGTGTCTTTGAGTTTTTAAAAGCGCTTATAAATAAAATGTATTATTATTATTATTATTATTATTGTGTACCGTAAAATCCGGTGTATAAGACGCACTTTTAATACCTATTTTTTCGTCTTAAAAGTTGGCTGCGTCTTATACACCGGTGCAACCAATATACCAGTACAAAATACTGAAACATGCGCCGTCATTAAGGCGGGGAAGCAGCCACTATCACTGCAACCTGAGGAGATTAAAAACCCATCCCCATTTATTGTGTATTGAAAGCTGACTGCACGCTGTGCTGGGAAAGACAGCGACACAGACCAGTCAGGCTGTGCGACTTTTTCCACATCTTTTCTCCCTCACGAGGTCATAATCATGACTTTACAAAAACAGTGGTATATTGTTCCGTAAATAAACATTGTGGAGTGCTTTTTTGATTGAAAGAGTTTTATATTAAAGTTAAAGAGTGACCAGCGGAGTCGGGCAGCGCGACTTGCAAGCTAGGAGTCTGTGCCTCACAACTTTCCTGCAGGCTGAGAGCTCAACTACCGTACTGTAGCTAGTAGGAGAGCAAACTCCTGAAAGTGAAAACAGACGGGACTTTAAGAGCGACACAGCTGCACAGTAAATGCACGTTGTAGACATCGCTTAACACAATATAAATAGTCACGCAGGAAAACAGTTTAAACTTTTTTTTCTCTCTAAGAGACCTTCAAAACAGTCTTTTATACCGGTGCGATTTATATTCCGGATTTTACGATACATATGTTTTATTTTTTACTTCTTGTTATTTTTGATAATTATAGTCCTGTTTCTTGAGCTGTTGTGACAAAGAAATGTCCACCATGGGGGATCAATAAAGTTTATCTTTATCTTTATATCTGTATAATTATAGTTACATCTATATGTCTGTACCTGTCTGTTAATATATACGGGTAAATATTTGTTTTCCCCCGGTGTGGGGCTGTGTCTTTTATGTAAACGTGTGTCAAAAGGAGCCCAATCTCAAGGTGATGTTCTTATTTGTAACTGTTAAAGGCTTTATATGCGATTTTTCACACTTAAATATAATAGAAATCAAGTATGTCCTCTGAAAATAACTCTGTGAGTCATGACTGTCTACAATGGGTGTAACACCCGAGTCCCACTGTCTGTGATGCTTTCCGAGTTTTCCGAGTCCTATCTTCAGTTTGTTGACATCGCCAGGACGGCAGGCAGACTCCTCCCCTCATGAATAAAAGTTGTTTAATTGAGGGACTAGAGAAAAGAAGAATAACATACTGTACTCACTGCTTAACTGTGTTTCTAGATCAGTAAATTTACATGCAGTGTGACGATACGAGCATATTAAAGATCGCTAGCATTAGCATGCTAACACAACAATGCACCGCAAGTTGTTTTGGTTTCATGCTGGTGCTCAAGGGCTACATCTGCTGGATCAAAAAAATCGCATATAAAGCCTTTAATTGGCTGTTATTATGAAACAGTGGCAATAAAGTAAAAAAAAAAAAAAAAAAAAATGCTAGCAATCACATCACCATGCAGGGTTAGTGGTGTAAAGCTGTTATTCCATTTGAAGTCTGACACTGTTATTATTATATTGTTTCTCAGCAAGTTCAAGTATCAGAAAGGAAAGAAACATTTATTATAACTATGTGACCAAAAGCATGAACACTTAGATCGTTTTAGAACAATTACCATCAGTAGTATTGAAAAGTGTAGACACCTTCAAAAGGACTGACCTGCGAAGCAAACCAGAAAGAGCTGGAGCGGTTTATTAACCTAAACACTGAGTTAAGACAGAGTGGGGTTATTGGGATTGAAGCGGAGGATCCACTCTTAGATCATCAGTGATCATTTTAGTGTCACTGTATAGATGAGGGGAGTCCTTCTGTAAGGTGGTATTTGCTGGTAGAACTACAAAATGATCCAGTGTAGAGAACTACAGACTTTTGTATCCTTTTGACATGGTATCAGTACAGATATAAAGTATTGCTTTTTTCAATACTAGAATAGTATTATAATAGTATATGTTCAAAATATCGTTGCAATAACGTGGCAACCTTTCCCATCTCTTAGTCAAAACCAAAAAAGGATTAATGTATGATTCTAACATGTTAACCAAATTAAAGTACAAGAATATAGTTTATTCAGATCCTGGAATTAATCAATCTGTAATTTAATGTTTCAAGTTCTTTGTGTTCTCCTTATGGTCAGATAGCATTAAGCCGTTAAAAACTCTTGATTTTATAAAACCCATACAGAGGGCCGTTTGTCATCCTCAAATTCTTTGATCAGATATTAGTACCAAAACTCTGATATCATATCAGCAACACCTTTGTTGAAAATGAAACATAGCCTGATTAAATACAGAGCGCGGGTCCTCTCCTCCTCACGCACACAGGCCCACATGCACACTCGAGCTTGAAGATTGTAAAGCAGATCCTTGCTGTTTTTGTCGTGCCTGCTTTGTTTTCCATAACAGACTGTGACAGTCCTGTCTGTTAAAAGCCCTCTAAAAATAAACATGATGGGAGGGGGGGGATACTCCGAGTTATGATGAAAAGGTGAAGTGGAAATGAATGTATCTTATCTTTTTTTATCCTCTATTCGTCCACAGTTTGGTTAGCATGCAGTTTTTTTTTTTTTAAGCACACCCTTGCTATATTCTCTAAATATTCAGCACCTCGCCACCTGGGTGCTGCACAGTGAACCCAGCGGTGTTTTTTAGTGATGGCCACGGTGTGTGTGAACCCATAATTGATGAGCTCCCAGAAATAGAGGATTGGACCTTTAAGTGTCAGACGGTGGAAGAGGAGGATGAGCATTCCTGCCCGCCCCAACGTTTATGCAAGGAGGCACTTGTGCTGCGTCCATGTCTCTGCTCTGCTGACAGCACTGGCCCCAGTCACACAGCATTAGACCGCCTCAGCAGAGCCACACACACACACACACACACACACACACACACACAAACACACACACACTCACAAAAAGTGCACACATCTAGGGCCTCAGGCAGGCTCACGCACCATATTCATATAAGCTTATAAAGCTGGACAACAATCCAGTGTTTGTGTTTTCTCCATGTTTGTGTGCATGTGTTTTTTAACCGCTGTTCCTGTGGTGCAGGGATGCGGATGTGTGCTTTGATCATAGTGCTTCAGCAGATTGGAAAAGGGCATTTAGCAGACAGGAACAGTATCAAAGTATACACCGTCTCCTACATTCAAAACAGAGGTGGTGTTAACGCTGCTATGGTCAAGCTCCGTCCCTCATCACGGGCCTGATGAATAGCAGGAGTTGAAAGTGCACCTGTAGGTGCGGACGACAATGCATCGCTATTTACAGGCATGCTATTGATGTTTTGCTTTTTTCCCCCCCACACAACAACGCAGAGACCATGTGTCATCTCGTGCTTCATTGCAAGATTAAAGGATGACTTTATATTCAGCCAGCTGAGCCCAGGCCTCCCGCACACCATCCACAATGCAACATATACAACATCCAGACTGACAGTGTGCCAAAACACGACAAGTATGAGCACTCCTGCCTCTGTACCAGTAGCAGGATAATAAGGATGTTTGTTCCTTGTGTTTTTAACGTCCAAAAACAGCATGACATTTACAACATGACTGAGTTAGGGGAAAAAAATAAAAGTTTTCTGCAAAAACATAAGAAATGCTGTAGTAATTCTCATCTAAATATGGACTCGATTCATAAAGAAGGAACAAGAAAAATGACATTCATCACAAAAGCTCACACTGTAAAACAATTAGTCATGATATTTATAGGAGCGGCTGTGGCTCAGTTGATAGAGTCGGTCGTGTTTCAATTGGAAGGTCGGGTTCGATCCCCAGCTACAGCAGCCACACAACACAAGACACTTAACCCTGTGTTGCTCCTGCTGCTTCGTCAATGGAATATTAATGTGTCTGAATGGGTAATTTGCTTCTGATGGACACTTTACATAGCAACTTCTTCCATTAGTGTGTGAATGTGTAGGTGTGACCTGCGTTGTAAAAGCACTTTGAGTAGTCAGAAGACTAGATTTACATTTTTGTGTTTGTCATCTCAACTAATGTAAAGTTTTCCTCGTTCCTTGAAATTGGTTTTCAATTGAAAGTCAGAAAAATGTACCTCATGTAGACCCAAAGTTAACTATATAATAACAACATTAACTGAGGTGACTGAATAGAGCAGTGTGTTCACACCTAGTTCACATCCTGGTTAGAAACAGCAGACAAAGGAGCACACTCAAACAGTAATAAATCATCTGGTGCACGACCGCATAAAGAATACAAGAGAACAGAAAAGTCAGCACAGTCAATGTCCTTTAAAGTACGTTGAGTGTGCTGACTGTGAATGAAAAGACAAAACAACTAAATTAGAAGTACAAGTGAAGTGAACTTAAGGGTTAAGAGTATAAGTTAATTTGACGAAGAACGTTTCTTTTGTTTTTCTTGAATATCAATTTATCCAACTATCATCTCAAATTCAGTCAACTCGAAATTTGAAGGCATCCTGCATGCTGACGGTCTGCAGGACAGTGGATAGTCTTAAATCGGAGTGAGAGAGAGTGAGGAATGACATGCAGGAAAGGAGCTGCAGGTCGGATTCAAACCCTGGGCTGCCCGCTTTAAGAATCACAGCCTTTGTACCAGGGTTCGAAACCCACCAAGCGCCAAAAGGCGGGTCGATTTTTTCCATTTGGCGGGTACATTTTACAGAGGTATCAGCCACATGGCCGGTTAATGGTTATACCTGACAATCTTTTATAAAAATCTATGATGGGAATGAAGAGCGTTTGATGTAGCTGCAGCTACTTTTCCTTGCTCTTCTGCTGTCTGCATTCCGAGATACACCAACATACATTACTGCATGCATGCGCGCACAATTTGAACACACACAAAAACGCCAGCTGCCACGCAACGGAACACAGGTGATGCATGATCTGCATGGAGCGAGTCAGGAAAACACGTGATAATGTAACAAATGTGTATGTGTGAAACAAACACACAATTTATTGTTTTGGCCGGTGGAATTGTGCTTGGTTGGAGACAATGATGAGGCAGAAAAACTCAAGGGGGGGTTATGGTTCTTGCGGATCTCTTCACCTTGTCTGACTTGAAATGTTCACTTTAAAATTAATATATTCTTTCAAATAATTGTGTTCCTTATTTAGTAGAAGTGTAATGATGCAGGTATCATGCTAGCCGCATGGTTCCTATAGTGAGGGGTTTGTAATCGTAGAGGAACCCCTTCAGGGTGAGACGATACCTCTCTGCTTCACATCAGGGTTTCCACTCTGTGATAACAATAAGTTCACTGTACATGATTCCTTACATAGTTCAAACAACACGTTTTTTTTTTTACAGTGTAATGATTTGAAACTTGATTTCCTCTCACAATCACAACAGTTAATGAATCCATAATGAAACTACTCGCAGCTCATACATTAACTCAGGCATAAATTTGCAATGAATTAATTCAGTCATTAATGATAATGAATGTAAAGGGTGAAAGGAATCGCCTTCATATTCAGATGTCATAAGATCAGCTAGGCCCCTGTGTTTTATTGGGTGCCCCCCCTGACAAGACCTTTCATTTTAGAGCTTTTATGCTAAATTTAAATGTTTTCACCTTTTGACCTCGGCGAGCCTCCGTCCTGTAGATAAAAAGTAAACGACTGTGTTCAAAATTCTTCTCTTTAATTTTGTACACAACCAGCAGGTTTGAACATCGTCGAGTCAGAAGTTACAAAACTGTTAATAATGATAAACAGGCTTTTTCATTTCCACAACTTGAAGGTACAAAGGTTTTATGAGCCTTCAGAACCCGTTGCAAAGCTTCTAACCCTTCAAATATGGTCAGGGTTTCACTTCTTTCCAAGAAATAATTCAGACTTAGTATCATAGCATCATGGAGGCAGGAAGTCAAAAAGTCTTTGTATTGTTTTGAAACACTTGGTGTAAAAAAGTGTCAATCTATTTTAATTTTTGGTACAATTGAAAAGTACAGAATCTTCAGTCATATTGTTAACCTAAAGCTGCTGTGAGCAAAAGGAGAGTGAAGCATTTGCGCAGCTTGGACAGTGTGCAGGAGTTTGCCTGTAATGTTTGATCATTAAAAACAAAAAAATGACCGGCGCCCAGGATTTCCATTTTAGTGGCCGTGTTATCAAAACAGGAATTGACCTAACCCTAAGCCCAAGATATCTACTAGTATCATACATAAGTTTAAAGTTCAGCATCATTACAAGTCAAAAATGTAATATTTGACGTGGATATTTAGGGTGGACTAACAAAGCACAACCCACCACCATGCATTGTGTATAACTTCAGCAGTGTCCTGTATTCCTTCTTGATTACTTTATTACTGTTATATTCTTTTTTTATTCTAAGTGCCTGGGCTTGCCGGCTTGTATTGTTTTTTAATCACATTTTATTTTGATTTTTTCCTGTGTGCTGTGAAAAGCACTTAGGGTTAGAAGTGTGAATAAATGTACCTTCCCTTCCTTTTATAGACCTCCGCCTACATTTTTTCATAAATGCTTTATTAAGGGAGCAGTGAGGCCCATGTGACGGATGTGTGTTGAAGAAATAAAAACTACTCGAATGCAAATGTAATTTTCAGTACTAATGGGTGCCCTCCTAAGTTCTAACAACTGTCAGAACACACATCCAGATCACCTCCCACATATATGCTGGAATATCAATGTAGAAACACACAATATTATTTACATAGCCTGGATATGCAATTTGAGTTGTCAAACTGTCATTAGTTGCCTTTAGGACAATAACAAAAGCTCTTCTTTAACAGAATGTCACTAACTTTAAGGATAGCTGAATTTTTATCCCACACCAAGAGGTAAATACAAGTTTGGGAACAGAATGGCTAAATATCTAATCATTTGAAGACCTGACCCACATTACCACCTAGTTCCAGCCACCGGCTGCACCTGCCGCGCTGTCTGTCTCGGTGTCCTCTGCATCGTTGTTGCTGCCCGTACCAAAGTGAAATTCAGCAAACTCCTGAGCCTTCTTCGCGTCCGTAAAAGCAGTCTCTGTGCCTTTGAAAGTCACTCTTAATTTTGCTGGGTAGAGGCTGCTTTCCGGAGAATCACTGTCACACCACTAAAATAGTGGAGACACACTACGAGCGGTCGGGGAGGCTCCGTATCACCGAGGACGTCTACGCAAAGCTCAGTGTGAGCGGTCAACAAGAGGTGCGTCATCCAGAGATCGTACGTCTTTTAAGAGATGCGAGACAAATGTATTTATGTCAGTGCCTCTCTCAGCTCCTTCTTTTAACATTGCAATCCGCACATTTTGCCTTCTAGATCATCCCTCAAGATCCATGCATTTTTCAGTTAGCTGGTTTACTTCAGAGCATAATCGTTTCACATGTGATTGTAGCATGCTAATAGCAGCCGATGAATCGGTAGCTGCGCGCTCCAGCTTGGTAATGGTCGAGCCGTGGTGTTCACTTGACGTTTGCAAGGCCAGGATGATGTGTTTGATCTCGAGAGCAGACAATTCTCCTCTAATCGTAGTGGCAACCTCCTCAATCCGAGTGTTGATTGTCTGGTAAATTTCCAGTTTAGTGGTTTGTAGGTCCGCACACAGCGAGCTGTGTGAATAGCTTCCAGAATAGTGGCATCCGCCGACCGATGACCTGTTTCAGGCAAGTCCAGGGCGGCAGGGCCCGTTTCCTTCTGTTTCTTGTCCTTCGTGGACTGCATCCTCAAGTTCGACTTCATACTCTCTTAGAGTGCAAGTGTAAAGCCCAGGCTAGTTCTTGTCCACAATGGCAACTTATCACGTTGTTTGGGAACATCAAAATATTAATTCAGTGCTCAAAGTATTTTTTTCATGCAGGAGGTACCGGGGAAAGCTACTTATCGAACCATGGCTCTCTAGCGCCCCCTGTTAAAAGCAAGTTTACCCAGGGCTTAAAAACCGCTCTGAAGTGAGACCTTCTTCACTGACGCACCAACACTGGACTCACTGGATCTGCTGCTGTTCACTGAAAGCTCCTGTGAGGACTTTTTACCTGGTTATGAAAAAAAACTAAAATGAATATTCAAGGTGTCTTAAAACCAAGATTTATGTTTTCTATGATTGTACTTTTAATGTTTGAAACAGCTGCTGCAGGGTACGTGTCAGAAAAAGTGATTAATTGCACACACTGCCAAAACAGTCTTTGTCAACAGTTTTCTACAAAGATTCTTGATGAGTGATATATCTAACTATTTAAAGAAAGGATGAGCATTTCTGTTGAAAAACACAACTTGCACATGTACAGGACAAATCAGCAAACAGATAAGAGGCACTACTTTGTCCACAGGGGTCGGCCAAATCAACACAAACTCTTAGTTCCTCACGGGGCTTTAATCAGATACACTTTAGAAATTCAAACTTTTGCCCAAAGCTGGAAAAGAAGATTGATTAGATTTACACAGTTGTCAAAAACGATTAAACAAACAGCATTTTCAAGGGTACACAATCTTTTTTTACCAGATTGGGTGCTTTCTTTACATCAGCAGTGCCTGGCTAGATAAACACAAAACATAATACAATGAATACTACATGACAGGTGTGATTTCAGAGGTTTACACAGGTTTCCCTGCACAATCCAAGGCCTGCTAATGCGCGATTGGACAAAACAGCTCGAACTACAAACATACTACAAATGTAAACAAGAACACTTCCCATGCTGAAAATCCAGACCCCGGAGTACATGTATGTTGGTTCAACAAAACAAATAGTTTGGTTTGCAACCTTTTCAATTGTTTCTTAAGATTGTTTTTAATATTAATTTTTAGAGCTGTATCCTCAAATATCAACTGATTGTTTTTTGATCTGGAGCAGCTTCAGTTTCAAATACTATTTCTACTATTTTTTTGGTAACTAAACAGTAAAGATGTCCAAACCTACAAATCTATCATACATGTGTTCTGTATGTAGTTTGTTGTTCACATGTATTATAATAATAATTTAAAAAATGGTTAACTAACCCTTAACAAGTAAATGTATTTCTTACTTTAGCGTTTCCCACCATTCCACTTCTCACATTTTCCTTATGTCAACATTTTACCGGTGAAAAGAGATTTCCAAGTGTCTCTTCCCAGGGGTTCTCCGAGCCGTGAGCAGCTGCCATGTGACAGATGTGTGTGAATACAGTATAGGCTGCTAGAAAGCAAATGAAATGTCATTTTAGTGCCAGTTGATTGCCTCGCTGTGTTTTCACCAGCGGTCCGTCATCAAAAAACACTCCAAGACTCCCTGGAACGGAGACGCTCGAATGTCAATAAGGAGGACGTTCCTCCACCCACGCAGACACTCACTAACCCCATCCCCCCCCACCCCCTTCACCCCTCCTCGCTCACTCCTGTCCCCCTCTCTGAAATATCATCATGCTGCAAGGCAAAGTTCTAGTGACATTTAATTAGGGCTTTTTTCCTCTCATGTTGGGGTCCTGGGAAAGAACACACTCTCAGCTGACTTCTCAGCATTGTATATTCAGTTAAATACTCTTCAATCAATCTAACCCGCTGTTATTTCTCGCCCCTTCTCCTCTGCTTCTTATTCAACAGTTTGTGTGCTGTACACTCAAGGAATTGCCAACAGGGAATGGAGAGAGGTGAGTGCATGGGTGGGGGGATACTCTTAAGCCAATGACTGCCTCCAGGGAGCTTAAATGGCAGCAATGCAGAATTTCAGCAAGTCATATTGAAGGGATATAATTAGGCTTTAGAAGGCTAGTCTACAGTTATGTGTGTTATATTATCAGAACAGGGAGAGAAATTCTATTTTCTTCTCCTTTGAAGTACTAAATAAAGCCGGATGGATCAATGTGTTGTTTTAGATTTATCACAATGAAGACTCCTGTTGTTTGGTTTACTTGTTTGTGCTGAGCATCTTACCAGCCACATGCAGAAAAATATATAAATATTTAATGACACTGTTGTATTGTTCATTGGGCATTCAGTAAAAACTGATAATGTATGCCAAGAAAACTAAAGGTCTCAGGGTGTTGCAGATTTATTTGCAGTGCCAAAAAACATGGACAAGCAGTCATAAGTTAAGATTGAAAATGTAACTGTTAACTTTTGAGTCAACATGTCACCACTGGCTTATTTTGTTTTTTGAAACATGTGAAACATGAGCCTGCGAAACATGGTTTGACCCAAGCAATGGCTGTCTTAACTATGACTTGGATGTTAATGTGAGCCTGCCGACGTGTTTCTTTGTACACGTCTATTTTAAATTCATTGTATTCTCTGCTCATTGACCTTACATGTATTGACATACTTTTTGTTAATTCATACAGAACGCCTACGCTTTGATTCTTTGAACAGTCGCCCTCTGATTTCAGTGTAGAGCATCAGATTTAAATCATGCATGCACTCAAACGTGTCAACAAAATTTAATTTTCAACCATCACAAAGCTGTACTACATTATAGAGGGATGTGCTTTTTATTCTGGGTTGTAGTTTATTCAATGAGTATTTCATATTTTACAATTTTCATTTCTCTTGTAGTTTGGCAGAACAGAAGTCATCGACAACACCCTCAACCCTGACTTTGTCCGCAAATTCATCCTGGACTATTTCTTTGAGGAGAGGCAGAATCTACGCTTTGACCTGTGAGTTAACAATTGACTTATGCATGGTGGCGCTGGTGCTTGGTGTGTGTGTGTGTGTGTGTGTGTTCTTGTATTTTTGTGTGTTGTAAAGGAGTGGGTGAGAGTGCTGCTCTGTGTGGAGCAAAGTTAAGCTAAGACTGAAATATTCATGGTCTGTGCAGGGGGAGATGTAAGTCTTCTCCCTTTTAAATAAAAGACAAGTCTTCATGCCACTTTTACACCATCATTTCCATTTGAATTCATCCCATTCATACAATGCTTTGAGAAAAAACTGGGCCAGGTGCAAACGGTGAATCATTTGCTTAGCATTTTGTGGTGATTACGATCAATTTGCAGTCCTTTCACCTCATCCAGTCCAAATACACATTTGTCCTCAGTTGCATGTGAATGGCATTATCATATTTTAAAAATTTGAATCATGTTTTGGGACGTGATTCAATGCAGACAAAAAGCCCTCGTGGAAGTAACAAATGACCTCCTTGAAACAGCAGATGCAGGAGATTGCTCGTTCTTAATCCTTTCTGCACAAAGTGCGGCTTTTGACACACTTGATCATACAATTTTAATTGACTGCCTTGAGCACTGGGTGGGTATCTCTGGGTCAGCTCAGAGTTCCCTCAGACCTCACTGCTCAGAACGAACCTGCTCTGTTAAAACAGGAGATTCTTAAACTACCAGAGCAGATAACAAGCACCTCTGGGGTTCCTCAGAGCTCACTTTTTGGCCCCATTATGTTCTCGGCTCTTTTGCATGTTAGTGTGTCATACAATTTATAAACTTAATTTGCAATGCGTGTTTTCATTCCCAGTTGTCTTAATTTGCAGTGTTTGGTACAAAATAAACCCATCGTGCTTAAAAGTGCATATGGAGCAAGAGTTGAACGTTTCCTTTATAATACTCAAAATGTTCAACTAACTCTTACAATTATGAAAACAGAATCATTGAGATTAAACATTTTTGTGCCAAATTTAGTCTCACAAGAATCCTCTTCTGCCTGACTCCACTCACATGGATTTAGGCAGTCGGCAGATGGACAACACCTTCTGGAAAGCACAGGGGAAACTAAAAAACAGGCCAACACATAAATAGTATAAGAACATCTTAAGCTTTTCTCTGTCCAGATCATCATGTTTTCTCCTTGTGTGAGCGGCCAATTAAACAGGCAGTTGTTGCCAAACTTAGTTGCAGAAAAGTAAAACCATTTGAACAGTTGATGGCAGCGCTGTCTACCATTACATTTTCTCCGCCTGCTTCACTTAACGTTACAGCCTGCGGTCCTTCACCCAAACTAAATCTGGCTTGCAGTCTAACTTCTTTCTCTATCCATGTGAATACAACCTTACTTTCAGCCAGGCTGTGGCATGTTTACTTTAGCTCAAACTAATGCTGGCTTTCCCATATGCACTCCTGAAAATTTCTTGAAGATTTATTTGTCCCCCAGTATAAACAAATGAGCTGACATGAACACACTGCATGGAGTTGATTCCTTAAGTGCACAATGATTGCATCAGTCGCTCAATGGTCACGCGATGTTAACATTAAAAACCCCCTCCTGCTCGCCTGTAATGAATTTTCCTGCTTTTTACCTGCTGCATTCACACATCATCAACTCCGACTTCATGTGGAAACTGAACTAGGGGTCTTGCAGGGAAAAATCTGGGTTAAGGCTGGGTGAAAATGATTTGCCTTTTGCATTCATGCAGCTCATCCTGAAAATGGTTTTGTGCATGTGTGAAAATAATGTAAGATGAAGGAGTGAAGTGATTCTGGTCATTTTTTTGTTTTAGTAATTCAGCCTAAAGGTGAGGGTATTTATGTAAAGCACTTGCTTTATACTTTTTTGACATGAAGACACAGAAGTGGTGAGAAAATATTGCTAATCCAGCTGGTTGCTAAATGGCTTAACATGTGGACGTGTAATGACAATTTACTGACTGCATGAGGTTGACATGCTGTCAGTAAATTGTCATGGATGGTTCATGGGATGCAGCTGTGTTTAGAGGGACAGATTTCCCATTACATTTGAAGTATAACAGAAACGTGTTTTTTTTTTTGTACCTAGAATTGAATATTTAATTTGTCTACATCAGCTACACCTGTATTTTGAGTCACGGCTCTGTTAAAGTTTAAAAAGTCACACATGTCCTCGTGTAGCCCCAAAAGTCGAGCTGTCCCGAGTAATTATGATAATCTTGATTTTCTCTATTGTGTTCCAGACTCACACGCATTTACTGTATTTTCTCATGATGGCTCATGAAATATGGAACAGCTCTTTTGTTTGTTTACTTGTTGGTCTGTCAGCAGCGGCCGCATGCTGCTCACAAGCTGTGGGAGGTTACAGTGAAGGTCACGGCAAGACGTTAGCTTGCTGTAGGTAGAATGTGTGTGTTTGTGTTGGGAAGCAGTCCATTTTATTTAAGTCGAAGAGCAGGTTGTATTTGTTTATTTTTCTGTGTAGATTTTGATTGAGGGAATTCTATATCTGTATAAAGAGAGATTTTATTAGTATGTGTGTGCATGTGAGTTTGTATGTGTGTTGGGGGATTTGATTTTTAAAAGTGTGCGTATGCGTAGGTGTTCTTTTATTTTTGTTTACGTGAGCATGCCTGCTCAGCTTCTTGTGTGATTTGCAAGACAAGTATGATTTATTCGTGTGCCACTTTGTGAGAGTGTGTATGTCAATTAGTGTTTTTATTGATTGTGTGTTTTTCTAGCCATGCTCTTTTATGTGCATGTGTCATTTTGTGCGTGCGTGCGTGTGTGTGTATATATGTGTGCTGCATGGTCAACTCCCTGCAGGAGGGCACGTTGTGAGTGGGAGAGCATCAGGACCCACTTCTGTCCTCTGGGCTGACGGCCCTACGCTACGATAACTCACAGCGAGGACATGGCTCGCCTTAGCCCACACACACATATACACATGCCTACCCTGAGAACAAGAAATTTCCTAAACCACACACACACACACACACACACACACACACACACACACACACACACACACACACACACACACACACACACACACACACACACACACAAACGCAAATTCACACTGAGGCTGTCTTCAGCACCACACATGCACACATTTCTCACATTGCTCATTACAGTACCAGTGGTTACTCCTGCTCTCCTCAGCCTCTGTCCTGAGGTCTGGAAGTCTTTTTTTTTTTTTTTTTTACTGCAGCTTCCTCAGCCCATCATTACCTCCACCTCCCTCACTTCCACTTAGAGCTTCACATCCCTTCAGGTTATCCACAGACAGCACCAGACTCCCTGCAAACCGCCAGTGTAGCTGCTGCTGAAGCATCCCACGCTCTCTTTACCCTAAGACCCCTAAGCCTCCACACTCTTTACTTCCTCTGGTGCCTTCTGTGCCTGGAAATCCTGTTAACCCTCATCTCACTGATGGCCATGTTTAGACCTCCACTTAAAAAAACATTATTTGGTGGTGTTGAATCTTAAGATGTTAACTGGAGCCAGTAAAGGTCCCCTGGGTGGGTGGGTGGGTGGGTGTCTAATCAAGGGTGACAAATTGGATTAGACCTCAATATCAAGTGAAATGACCTGCTGAAAGGAAGAGAAGAACAATATGGCTGTATTAACTTATAATGTCTTATAACTTAGGTTTCATAGAATAAGTTTAGCAAAAATGTGTTCACTACTTAAACATTAGTTTATCAGAACCATTAATACATTCATTTATCTAATTTGGGAAGCAAATTGATGCAGCTATTCCAATAAAAAAATATATTGTTTACATTTACAATGAATGCAGCATAGTATCGGAATATTTTGCATAGCAATATCATACACAAAATATTGATCTGGATTCACAGATGTATCGGTTGCACATCAATATCAGACCATCGACAAATAACACAGCAAGTTCTGATGTCATAAGCCAAAGTGAATCTGTTGTGGGTCATCAATTTAAACTGGGCAAGCTAAGATACCTATAAGTGCTGATTCAGAGAAGAGGTTTGTTATCGGGCAGAGGATGTCACCGTGTTGGACAAACTGATTTGTTTTCATGGTCAAACATGGAAGAAAAAGTCAGCAGTGGACGTCTCTGATAAAGATCAGTGACTTGCATTTTGTGAGACATGCTGAGTGGTATTTCAAGAGGAGGGACTACTAACAACAGTTGAATACATCCAATCACAGCTCATTTGAGAAACAGACGAGAAGAATTACGACCAGGTAATTTAAAAAAATTGCAATCTTATTCAGAAATCGGCTAATTGTTATGTCAAACTGTGGTATTGGTCTCGGTATCAGCTCTATCTTTTCACAATAAGTGCATCCCTTCCTCTTATTAAAGCCTTTAATGTGAATGCTAATGTTTGTGAAATGAGCTGTCCTTAGGAGTAGTGAGTGAAAACAAAGATTGGGAAATCTTTTAACGTCATATTAACATTACCACATTAATCAGAAACTGATTTCAATCTCAAAAGCAACATATGAAGTGAAGTCTTGAGCTGTCATATCGTCAGGTCTCTGGTGAGTCCCACCAGTGGTGTACTGGAGCTAGTCCTTAACAGTGTGGTTACAGAGGAAGGGAGACTGTTTTAATGGTTGTACATCAGTGCACTTGTTGTAACAAAAACATTTTTGTGAAGCATTTCCTGCAGCATCGTCGCGAGAATCACAAGATCACGAGAGCCAAATCTCTGTAAACATTTCCATCGTCTCCCATTAATCTGGTTATTTGGCTGCTGTTTAAAAAAGCACAATGTTCCAGATATTCTGTCACAACGAGCAGAACAGTACAGAATACATGCTAATAACATTTCTGTAGCATCTTGTGTCAGTGAGGTTTTTAAGGCTTTTATGAAGGTTTGGTGAAGCTGTTAGGAAACGGAGCTCCAGTGTCAGTGTGCTGTCGTCTGTTGTTTGCTGCCTCTCCGGCCTCGTTTGTTTGTGTGCCATCATTAGTCATCATCGCTCAGTTCAAACGGAGCTCTGAGCGGCCGACCCCCATTCCCACACCCCTCCCCTTCTTCCCACACCCATCCCCCCCCCAATCACAAGACAAGACAGCACAGGACCAAAAAGAAATCCTGTTTGGCCCAGTGCCATGCGCGGTGATCTCATCCTCGTAAACACACACACACACACACACACACACACACACACACACACACACACACACAATCACACACGTTCAGTCACACAAAATAATTTGCACTCATGAGGAACATTGGGACATGCCCCCCTGCACACTCTCATAGATGTGTGTGAATGAAAATGTGCAACCAAATCTTAAGCGTACATATCAGAACGTTACGTTGTTTTTCTTCATTCCTGTCTCTCTCTCTCTCTTTCGGTTAGGTTAAATAAATCATTCATGAACATTTGGGAGTGACAGAAGCATGGGAGGAATAGAACATGAGGCTCACCTGTGCATTTTGCCGATGGCATGTTGCATAACAGCAGCGTGTTTTCATGCTCTCATGGAATTACTTATTAGTAGTAACAGCAGTGTATCGAAGGCTCTCCTCTCCTGTAGTGACACATAGTGACTCTCCTAGGTTTGTCAGCAGGCGTCTTATCGTACGTGGCGTTCTGTTTGTAGAAAGGAAACGCTCAGGCTCGCCCTGTTACACACTCTGCTGCACGCTGCTGCACACACGATGCACGCGCGCGTACATATTGACCCACACCTGGCACAGCTAGGAAGCTGACAGGTTATGAAGAAGTAAATAGAGCTGGATGATTTGCTCTCTGCAGATGTGATGAGTGGTTTATATGGTTTGCATGGTGAAGCTGTTACTGATGAATTTGGATGACTGCTCCTATAGGGTTGGGAATCGCAAGGTAATGCACCATACGATATGATATGCAGTGATCACGCTATGATGATGATGATGATGATGATGATGGTATCATGTATTGCGAGACAATTATATAATGATAGCCTCTATGAAGGTTTTGTGTAGAGTTTATGTGTTTATTCACTGCGATTTGGTGTCAGTCTCACCTCTTATCATGCTTCATCCTTTAACTTTCCGACATTATCTTCTTCTTTTTCTTTTATCCTGCTGTCGACTTTTTCTTTTCCTTGGCCATTTTACTTCTGTTACGTTCCCCTCATTCTCGTCAGTATGGCGCCTCTGTGAGGAGTCATGGAGTAGTGACGTAGTGAGTCAAACTGGCAGGGAAATCTGTCCCGAGTACTTTAATTTTTTAAAAATCAAACTATCTATATTTGGCAGGAGTCAGGACGAGGATATATTGCCGTATCCAATTTTGCGGCCTGTCCAGGCGCCCGAGCCACACAGGGGGAAGCACTCAGTTAAGTGAACACCAAGACAAATTATATTCCCCAAAAAACAGAGCTGATGATTTCACATATCAGGTCTGTTTTTAGGAATTACATGTGCATATGTAATCTAGGGATGGGAATCTTTAGTTGTCTCACGATTCGATTCAATTTCGATTTAGATTCTTGGGGTCACAATTGGATTCGAAATTCTATTTTCGATTCAAAAAGATTCTGGATTCAAAGTCCATTTTTGAATGAGTAATTACTTCAGGATCTCCTCCAGTCATCTGTGAGACTGGCTGAATGTCTTGCTGTTCCATTTGGCATTCTATTGAGTTAAAGAGCTACCCTTTGCACTTAGCAGGGAGGGACTGATTAGCCCAAAAAAATAAATAGATTTTTGAAAAGTTATGAATCTATTGAAAATCTCAGAACACAAGAATCTCAATTTTTACATTAATCGATTTTTTTTCCCTCCCTTAATGTGATCACAGTTGACATTTAACTGTGGGAAACAAATAATACATCCAGGTTGCTCACTTTGGCCAACTATCTTTATTGTCTTCTCTCAGTTTCATGTACTATACCTACTTTCTGTAGTATCAAGACGTTTAACACAAGCTTTATTTATTGTAGAAGGTAGACATATGTAGTTGGGGCAAAAATATACAAAATTGGTATACCACCATTCTTTTTCCAGTAGCAAACAAAACAACAACTGTTGTTGTTTTAAGATGCAAAACTTGCTGGCCTCTTCATGCAACCAGAAATAATGAGGGCTTTTTCTCTTCAGTTTTAGACACGAAAAGTTGCTGTGAGAGCTCCGATGGAGGGCTCAGTGTTTCAAGTGATGAGATGCATCATTCCTCTCAGCTTAGGCGAAGGCATGCAAGCAATCAAACACTATGTCACTCTGCTTTGGCCCAATGCAACTTACATGCTAGAGCGGAGCAGTGAGACGCATTACTCTGTAAAGTTTCATCCAAAGTGGCATCCGAGATATCTGCCAACTGTCCCGTCAGAATCAGAATCAGAATCGAATTAATTGGCCAAGTGTGTTGACACGTACGAGGGATTTCTATCCGCTTGTCATCGGCTCTCCGTAAACACACGCACAGGGCTGAAACAAATATGTACAGATTTAGATTTACATTAATATGTCATTATAGGACATCACGTAACGTAAACACATTATTATGTAAGTAGGAAATAGGTAAACAACAGCTTACATACACATCACGACATCTTTATTCTATACAAATAAAAACTATATATGCAGGGTGGTTTTCTAGTTACATTGTGCTGCTATTCCTGCTTAATGGCAGTGCACAGAAAACTGTATAGACATGCTGAAACATTTCTAATCTGAGGTACTGGAGCTGGACTAAAAAAACAGCTGATTGATTCAGGGTATGATTTTGGACACTCTTTCTCAAACTTTGTTTAGCTTCCCCATGGCTTACATAAATAACAGATCACTGGAACTTTAAAGACATGATAAAGACAAGAAATCTTTCGTGTGGTTAGCTTGTTCATGAGAATTCTGTTCATTGATGGAGAACATAGTAAAAAATGTCGCTCCTCCATATAGACTGCTATAGGCAGTGGCGATTCTAGAGCTTGTTGGGGCCCTAGGCAAAAATCCATCGGGGGGCCCTCCAACCAACATTCATCAGGGCAACAAGAATGAATGCTGTGAGATGGGGCCCCCTTAGGGAGGTTTCCTACCGTCATTGCTACAGGAAAGCCTAAGACTGAGAATGTACTTAAAGACAGGTGACACACTTTACTCTTCCAAGAACCCTGGATCCTGATGCAAGCAGCAGTAAGCCAAGTTACTAGCACGACCACCAACGCCGACAACACTCATTGTCAAGACTGATCCTGGTTTTTGTGTTGACGTATTGATGTAAGAGTGCATTATGTCTGAAAATGAACAGGCAGAGCGCGTGTGTGGTAAAGGAGTTTAGAGTCAGACTTTTCTTAAATTCAGCTAGTTATGACGTAGTTAAGACCAAGACATTTAGGCATCGAGACCGAGTCAAGGCCAAGACATAGTGACCATAAATATCACTGAAAAATCAGCATCTTGTGTGCAGTGGGCGTGCCACTCACTTGGACCCTAACTCCACGTCAGTGAGGGTACATTTGACCTATTGGATGGAGGTCTGAATTATGGCTGTGCTTTTACACCCTTTTGTTGCAGTCAGATGAAGCTCAAGCTAGCTGTCAGCTATCCTCAGACTAATTGATGCCAATATAGTGCAGACGAGAAAAGTGCTTTTTGGAATATTTTGGACTAAAGATGGACTTGTGTCAAACTCAGGTACTGAGTAAAACATAGCTAGACACAGACACTGTCTGTAGGAGCTAAGATATCTTTTGAAATATTACAATTCATGTAGTTCTTGCAATGCTGAACAATGCAATCATCACACATTCCTTTTTTTCATATGGTGCAGGAGGTGAAGTGTCACTGTCATACTCATGAAATGGGATTAGTTCATCTTTTCAGTGCTTCAATCACCACAAGCCTACTCTAACCCTGAATAGCTTCTTTGCCGTGATTACAGGAGAAGTGCCTGGCATTAATGATATGTAATGAGGGAGAGAAGCCTTTGTCACATGGACTGCTAATTTGCTCCGCGGCAGCCTTTGACTCTCAGACCTGCAGCTCAAACCTTTCAGCCTTTTGGTCGGCCCCCGCTCTGATGCGTCATCTCTCCTTCTTTTCTCTGCAGGTACGATTTGGACTGCAAGAGCGACAACCTCTCGAAACACGTGAGTGTCTCCTTCACCTCAGCTGTACAACAATCAGTCATGCATTCAGGGAAATGTTATACAGCCAAATGTTTATCCTTCCAGTACAATAGCAGCCTGATTTGAATCCGAATGTCAAAGGTAAGTGTCACAACAGGGACAAAGCTATCGTGTTGGCATTTAAACTCTTCTAAAGAAAGGAATAAGGGTTTTTGTGACCCATACTAAAGGCATTCAGAGGGTTTTTACACCACATTGTCTCTATCTGAGCTGCAAGCTTTTTGTGTGCTTTTTTACGAGGCAATTCTTTAGAATATACAAGGGCTAATTCCAGACAAGTCGTATATAATCATGCTTCTGCAGAGTCCATATTATCCCCGGTGGTCATAAAGTAAAAGATGGAACAATTACCTTGTGTTTTTTATGCTTTGTGCAGTGAAAGAAATAACGTTTTTAACAATAACTCTGTTCCACTGGGTTTTACTAATACTTGAAAACATCATTATCGTCCCATAAGGCTCTGATGCATTTTTTGCCAGAGTACATAGAAGAGGTTTTAGCTGCTATTTGAGGTATTTTCAACCTCATGAAACCTTTTGGCTGATCAATGAGCCATAATGCTAACTCTGTGCAGAATAACACAGCATACATATCCTAGGAGCTCCTGAGCTCTCATATCTCGTAGGTTCCTCAGGTTCGTTGGTGGACGGCCTTGCCTGAACGCCCCCCATCCCGCTGTTTGTACCTATCCTTCTTCCTGCATCTTATCCCATCGCCCCCATCCCATTTTTCAAGTCTGGCGCAATTTCGGTAGATGGCTGTTCATTATGAGTCTCGTCTTTTCTTGCCACTGTAACTTTGCTTAAAGACGACATATTGTACCCCTTTTCTACCCTTTTCAAACAGTCCCCTGTGGTATAAATGAAACATCTGTGCTGTGCTTTGGTCAAAATATAACATGAATCAAGCACCAGAGGAGGTTTGTGACCCTGTATAAACCAGCTCTCTCAGAACGCTCCGTTTTGGTGTGTGTGTCTCTTTAAATGCAATGAGCCCCCCCTGAGTTTCCCCGGTAGACATCACTCCTCTGTAGCAAGATTTAAAATGTCAGACCTGCACAAAAGTGTTTTTCTGGGCTGGGGGTGGAATCCATGGGTGGAGATACCAGGGGAGGGAAGGGTATTTTTTTTACCAGAATCCCACTGTGACATCACAAGGAGAGCAAATTTGAAACGGAGCATTTTTCTCTGTGTTGCAAGACTTATGCAGACCACAAACAAAGGACTGGATGGTCTGTAGACACTCAGGTTACCCAAATATATGTTGAAAAACACTGTACAAGTGGATTTTTCATAATATGTCCCCTTTAATGTTGCTAATTACTACGCTAATGGAAAGATTGATTGATTGATATTGCATACATTAAACGTATTATAAGCATATGTTGAGCATCAGGCCTAGCGAGCTAGGATCCAGCATGTGAACATCATTCATCTTCTTTTTTCAGTTGTAGGTTTTTTCTTCAGATTGCAATGTTCAGCATGCTGTTTTAGTCTTTTCTCTACCTCCATGTTGATTTAGAAACCTGTACCATCAGATTTCCCCTCACCAGAGCCTCCTCCTTCACTTTCAGTTTCGAACAGAAGCTCCAGCAGCATCCTGCTCCAGTTCTGTCTATAACACCCCCGGCCCCCGTTCTTATTACTCTGCTTTATACTCATTGCCAACTGCAGGCGGAGATCTTTTCCTCAGCCCCATCCCCTCTGTGCCCCCGGGCTTCTACTCAGAGCGCTGAGCAATGTGAGCGTAGCGACTCACTCTCAGCATGAAGGCTGAGGACGCTTGGATGCGTCCTGTCGTTGCCGTGGATGTGTGGGATTAGAGATCTGGCACGCAGTGATGGCTCCATTGTCCAGGCACGGTCCATTCCCTGTCTCACAGCTTTAAATAACGGGAAAATTGGAACGATAAAGAAAATGCTCACGAGTACAGTATGTCTCTTGGCAGCTTCACTGGCAGAGTTTGAGGGTGCTTCCTACCTCCCACTACAGCAGATGTTTTTTTTCTCGCCATATGGTTTGCATACCTTAAGTCGATATAACTGCAGGGGGAGATGTGCAAAGACAGTGCATAGATTAAATATAATTACTGCCTCTCATTTTCAACGAAATAGAGATGCTTTGTCAGTCTGACTTCTAATGGCTTTGTGCACAATTCTTTATTTTACTACCCGTTTATTTTTGTGGGCGAGTACACCAAAACGCTTCCTTCGTATAAACAGTCATCTCATTTCAAAGTTTATATTCATTATTTTAAACTTGATCAGCACAGGGAATCCAGGCGGGGGAATAGCTTGGTTGTTTGCACACAGTAATTAACTTTACTGGTTGTGTTCCCTCATGACTATTTGAAAGCAGTCAGGATTCCACTGCAAACTTTCATTCCCCTTATTAAATTTACAATCACTTCGAGGAGTATAATTATTTCTTCTCTCAGAACTTTCCTTTTTTTACCTCTGACATGTTTCATCATTTACCTTCTTTCTCGAAGCAGATAATCTAATAGTCAAAGTTTAGAGGGGTAAAAAATAATCCAAACGCTTGATATGTACTCACTGTAATAAAGTATAGTCACAGAAACCGGTTTGATTTATGGGGTGAAGAGATTTTTACTTTTACACAGAGTTATTAATGTCAGGTCTTTGTGGATAATATAACAGAGTGAGGTCTTTAACTCGCTCTTTTGTAATGTGTCTTGAGATAACATTTGTTATGAATTGGCGCTAAACAAATAAAGATTGATTCATTAATTCATTAACAATTTACCATTGTCTAAAATGAGCAAGTCTCAATTTTAATAGTCATATTCCCGATTGGATGGAAATGACAGACTAGACCGCTACAGCAACATCCAAGGAAGTTATTGAGTGTTAACTTTTGGTCATGCTCGCAGATGAGTGCTTGAATTCATCTGATTAACTGTTGGTACATACTTTCATGAATTCCTTCATCTTGATAATTTTGCCGATATATGAATTATTTTAAATCCGTCTACCATCTTAAGGTAATTCTTCTTTTAGTTCTGTGTACCTGTGGTTCATGTGTTTAAGACATCTCATAGCAACAGAGCTATATTTGGATCGGAGCAAAGTGTATGATGTGAGCTTAAAAGGAAGTATGATTTGCTGAGGTTGAAGAAATGTACATGTCTGACATTTACATTGCCAAGGTAATTCTTCTTTCCAATCTTTTAGAAGTGTAACCAAATAGAAAGGAATTTGTAGGCTGTACCTGCTTACAGAATATAAGCAACACTGTTAACATGACGACTTTGTCAGCCATTTTGTTCTGAAATGTAGTCTGTTTCACGATTTCATCATTGAATATTGACAGCAGAAACACCCCCACCTAACATTAACCACTTCCTGTTTGATACATTTGGTGTAATCCAAAAAATAAAATGCAAGAAGTTAGATTACGTTTTGGATTATATTCACATTACCTAAAGGTTTATTTGTATTTTTTTTGTCGTTTAATAGCATTGTAGTGATATTTTAATATTTTGACCAGAAAAACATCAGACATCTTGTTTATTGTCCTCATGGGAGTTTAAAAATGTTGTTATTTTGAAGCAGTGCATACAAAAGATGGAAGGAAAATTGGGAATTTGTTATCCATATTCCATTTTATCAGGTACTTTGACCTTTCCTACAAAGAAACGGAAGATGATGTAAAGGCAGAGTGAACACCCCCCCCCCCCACCCCCCCATGTGTGAACCACAGGATGCTCCCAGATCATCTGTGAGCACAACTTCGGCTTCGACATTGATTGCAATCAGCAATTCACATTTACTGAAGTAAATGTCTAATTATGTCTGAGTGCTGATTTATAATATTTACTCAGTTATTTTCGACATTTCGTGTCAAATTTTTGTGATTAGTGTAATACCCCTTTAACTTGCTGCAACTCTTAGACACATCTACATGAACAGAAGTGTGTTCTCTTTACTAATGGTCTTGTGATGGACTTGAAGCACATTGGACTTGTGGAATTCAGCTGTGATCTTTTTTATTTGGAGTTACCCTCCTAACCTTTTTTTTTTCTCTCTCTCTCTGCCACCACTGAGCCTGTTAATCTGAGGCGCCGCAGCCTCTGGCCTTAGATATCTGAGCGCAGCGGGCGCTGGGCTGGAGTTTGCTAGCTCGCAGCACACTTCTTGTGGAAGGGCCCGAGCTTTTTGTCATCTCTTTTTGTTTCAAGACCTCGGCTGGGGGAGAAATGTTCAGCACCGGCAAAGATCTTTGGAGCAGCTTTCTGCCTGCCGGACTCGACACGGCTCATCTGTCAAGCATTTTTGCGCACACAAACGTATACACACACACACACACACACACACACACACATATATATACATGGATGCTTGTTCATGCACACATGCATACACAAAGTGGTAGGAGAGGCCTCAGTATTGGTGCATGAAGCGTCTTTCATTACATGTTGTAAACAGATTTTTTACACCCCTCCCCTCTCTCTCTGCTTTGCTCTTCTTGCTGGCCAAAGGCTCCTCCTGCTCAAACTCTCTTGTCCTCTCTTGTGGTCACCCTACAGTGATCAACAAGGACGCGTGATCCTCTGCACACTGGGCTTATGAGTCATTGTGCAGAACATACTCTACTCATTGTAAAAGACTTTTGAGTAGTCAGAAGCCTAGAAAAGCTTTAAACAAGCTAAAGTCCATTTACCATTTAATTTCTTGTTTTTCAATTACTAAAATGCAGCCTAAATCCTTCACACGGTCTAAATTACACAACAAACATTGGCCACGTATTTGTGCATTTCAGTCTAGTCTAGTCTCTTCTATTGTTCCAATAGATGAAGAGCTGAGAGGGGAAGGGGTGCAGCTCTTTTTCCAGGATTATTCTAAATCCTTTCATGGACAGATGTGATACCAGTTTCAACATCTGTTCCACATTTTTTTTTTTCCTCAAGCAAGCCAACAAGAGCAGGTTGTCCGGATAAGATCATACTCTCTCAACCCCAGCCAGCATAATGGCTGCAGACTGATTCCAAACATCTGGAGAAGTGTACTTCTGTCGATTGGCCATTAACCCCAGATTATGATAACCCAATAATATCATTTACAGACTTTTTAATTGAATTTGTTCAGGTCACATGCTGGTTGACGTTTGGCAATAACAGCTGGAGAATCTTGATGTGATGCCTGTTATAAATTTGCTTCAATTCTCACAAACTGGATTACAGTGAAAATAATTAGCACTTGAACTGTCTGTGCCTCTTATGGCTGGCGTCAGTAAAGCTCGTTTGCATATCATGCGACTAATATGTTCTGGTATCATCAAATGCTAACATGCTATTTAGATTGCAGCAAAATCAGAAGAGCATTTTAGAATTTCACATTTCCTTCTATTTTCGATCTTTGAGTCTTCATATTGGACGACTTAGTTGATGCAGTTTTTGCCTTACATGGTGTAAAAATTGGCCAAGTGGACAAATATTAAAGGACCTTTTTAGCTATGAAACCTCTAATCTTGTCTGTATTTGCGTTTAATGTGTTTATTTGTGTGTTCTTCACACATGCAGGACTTCCTGGGCCAGGCTTTCGGCACGCTAGGTGAGATCGTCGGATCTCTGGGGAGTCGCCTGGAAAAACCTTTGATGTGAGTACTCGCTGTGCGCACACAGACGGCTACAAAACAAACAAACACACTCACTGCTATTTTAATTAG